>NC_083282.1:61332742-61421330 GCF_963506605.1 Zootoca vivipara | reverse complement strand
TGTTGTTGTTAGCCATCTTGAACAGCTTTTGAAAGAAAAGCAGAACCAATGAAAATAACTTTTAAGGAGACTGCATCTTATGTAATGCCATGAACATTGTCCCACTTCTGACTCAAAATTCATGAACCGAGAAGCGTTTATGCACAAATCTAGCCATGAGCAGTACATGAGTATGGAGAATACCTCTTGGGTGCACTGCATGACTGTACTTTCCTCATGAGCAGAGCCCTCCTGTGGGATGTAGCCTCAACACTTTACAGAAGAAAGCATGTTACAGTGAAAGAGCTCTGCTAGAGGGTGCTTTCACATCTAATTTTTAACATGAGCCATATTGATCCACATTGCAACCAGACAGCAAAGTGCTGGAAGAGTTATGCACGTGCAGCTCAGGCAAGTACATTATTCCTCCGATGTCAATGGACAATTTGTGTTTGCATCAGCTCAATCCATTGAAGTAAATGGAATTTCATTCTTTGGGGAGATACATGCAAATGGTTACACCTGTGCTTTGGTGCCAGGTAACAATGCAGGTGATTGAATCCACATTGCTTTCTGAACCTCATCCTTAGTTGTCACAGACCGAGTAGGCCTAATCTTTCTGTGTTCCTAGCAACTTACTTCAGGGGTGATGGCTACCCAGTTTTCTAAAATAAAAATAATAAATTTAGTTTAATTGGTAGTCAAAAAGTTGTATCTCAGAATATACATCTCAGTAAGTAAGTTCTTTCTAAGTCAGGGCCAAGAAACACTGGCCCTTTCATAAAGGTAAAGGGACCCCTGACCATTAGGTCCAGTCATGACCGACTGGGGTTGCAGCGCTCATCTTGCGTTATTGGCTGGGGGAGCCGGCATACAGCTTCCAGGTCATGTGGCCAGCATGACAAAGCCGCTTCTGGCGAACCAGAGCAGCACATGGAAACACTGTTTACCTTCCCGCAGCACCTATTTATCTACTTGCACTTTGACGTGCTTTCAAACTGCTAGGTTGGCAGGAGCTGCGAATGAGCAACGGGAGCTCACCCTGTCACAATTTGAACCGCCGACCTTCTGATCAGCAAACCCTAGGCTCTGTGGTTTAACCCACAGCACCACCTGCATCCCTGGTCCTTTCATATCTCTACTTAATAGGTTAAAAAGTGTTGCCTGGATATATATGCACACAAACATCACTTGAGATACTTTGATGTCACACAATGTTCATTCTCATAAGTGATTCAAATGAACAGGAAGGCTCGCATTACATGAGATGTTTGATGTGGCAGTGTTTTCAAAAAGGTGATCCTTATATACATTTGAGGGCTGATGCAGCTTGTCAATCTGAGTAGGTGGCCCATCTAGGAGGAGGACAACTCTGATTCGAAACCTCTGCTGCCTTGTGGGATATCTTCTGGAATGGAGTCCCTAAGACGGTTGGATGCTTCCTTGTAGCCTCCTTCCAGCAACTCCTGCAGCCAAGCTGGTTCCAAACATATTGCTTTCCTTTCCTTTGGTCTTGTCACCTGGGCAACCCAATACCTCCACACACGCTGCCCAGTCTTCTGCCCCAGGGAGAGCACTTCACAGTGCCGCTAAAGCAGAGGCTTGACTTCATCCCTGGAGGCACATTCCATCGTCTTTCGAGACAGACAGATGCCAACAAAATATACAATTAAGGAAAAACACACAAAAATTAGTAAGTAAGTACAACATGACTCCATGAATATTTGAACTGGCTCTCAGCCATAGAATGCTAAAAGTCAGTTCAGCTATTTGTGAGGAAAGTGCAAAGTTATTGTGGTTGTCTGGAATTGAAAGAACTGTACATAGGGCCTAGGCATAGAGACGATGGAACAGGACTGAAAAATGGGAAGCTGAGCTCAAAACAAAGATGGTGGAGCAGAGATGAGGGTTTTCTGTAGGACAGGCAGGAGGCGTTGGGTGCTGGTGTTGCTGCAGGTAAATAGAGGTAAGAAGGGCTGCCATTTTGGCACATTGAGACAAAATAACCAGACAATTTTTGGGGGCTGCAAGTCTCTAGTAAGGATAAATTATGTATCTCAAGTAAGTTAAATGATTAAAAACAGCACATTCCCCACCCCCACCCCGAATACTGAACACAGCTCTCTGCAACATGTAATTTGCATTTCTTTTAAACAGCGAGAACTGAACACTACCTGTATATAAAAAAAAATCAAGCTGAACGTTGTTGAATGAAAAGCATTCTCCAAGTCGTGAGGTTCCAAGTTGTGTGACACTTCTAATGTTGTGTTTTGAATGTGATCCATAATTAATAATTGTGATTTCACTCATTTGTGTGTCTTTTAATTAATTGACTTGATTAATTAATCATGATGATAGCCACTGACTAATTTTATCTTGTTTACAGCCCTCTGCTGATTGCCTCTTGTCATTACATATTAGAGATTCTGAAGCTGGCAGTTTTGTTTCAGTATTGTTGTTGACTTCAAAAGAGCGTCAAAAAGAATTTGCTAAAGCAGTGACTGACAAAAAGAGCTAGTGATCACAAGTTACAATTGTGTAAAGCAAAACTCTGTTAAACCATATTGAATAAACACAAGTGGACGCCACTCAGCGAATTCATATTGTAGTGAATAGTTTAAATACTGTGAATATGATGGTTGTCATTGGTTAGATATTATCCCCCCCCCCCTGCAAACACTCATCTGCTTTTTAGTGTGCATCTCCAAATATCCATTTCTGCTTATGTTCTTGTATAAACTTTTTGTAAAAAGTAACACTTTTTGTATGCAAATTTGCTTAATATATCCATTTTTGCCAGCAATCTTGCCTAATATAATGCAATTTGTATGCTATTTTCACTAATATGTGCGTTTTGTGCATGTTTTCCCCTAACACATGCATTTTTGCACACTTTTTGCATCACAAAATTCAAAGAAGTGTGAATTTTGAAGGGTGGCTGCATTTTGTGTGAATGAAAATGCAAGCTGAACCGAATCTCTTCTCCATCCCTACTTGCCGCCTGAACTCAAATCTTCTCACATTTAACTTCTCGCAAATGCACTTCAAAACGTATGGGAACAAATCTGCCTGGATATTCTAATAAGTTTCTTCAGGTTTTCTGTCAAAATTACACTGTGGGATCCCTTCTGTGTTGTCTACTGAACCTTATCAGATTCAGTCTTCACTGATGTGTAGGCAACCTATACCCTTTTCAGTCTCTCTCCACACAGAGAGCAAACAGGGTTGCCAGTTTCATGGAGCACATGCGCAAGTACAACAGCATACATATTAACTGTGCAAAAGTCAGAGGTGTGGCCAGTAGGAGATGTGACGTTAGTGGTAGGGCCAGCAGGCCAATCTCACTCCTATCTCACTTACTCCTTCCCCACTTGTTCAGTGAATCCATGGAGAAGTTAGGAAAAAGGATATTGTCAGGGTTTTTGCGACTACTCTTGAGTAACAACCCTCCACATGCTTGTCTTTCAGGAACTTTTATTGGTGCACATTATTTACAGTGAATTGAGCTGCTGGTTTCATGTCTCATCAGTCCGATTCAGAATCTGGCACTGCCCCTTTTCGCGACCTTGACCAACATAAGAGTTGCGGGACAACTAACCTCCTCCCCTTTCTCCTCCTCCTTAATTCTGCTGGGGGGGGGAAGGTCTCCGGCCCTTCTGAGTCCCCTCCTCTCTTTCCCCCTCCCTCTCTTCCTGCATGAGGAGCAGTGGCTCTTTGATGTTGCCAGTGCTCCGGCACTCCCTCTCCGTCTCCTGACTTTCCCATTCTGACCCTTCGCTTTCATTACTGCTGGGAGATGGGCTGCTCCTGATGAGGGGGGGCTGTTCCCTATAAGCCCTCCCCCTTACAGATATTTAATTGGTTTATTACCATGCCTCTCTGCAATCAAGGCAAACTTGTTGCTGCCCCACCCCACCCCATGTAGAGTGATGATTTTGCCACTTGGTTGAGCAGCTCAGCTGAGCTAATCTTCCATTCCTTGAGTTTCTGATCAACTGCAGAAGCTTGATTTGCAATTTCAAGGTGACAATTTTCTCTTTCAAGTGGCTTCACTTGCTATATTATTTTCTACAGTGAATGAATGAATAACAGTAATTCTTATTCATGCATGTTTTCTGTAACTTAAGCTATAATATATCCATGTTTAGAACAAAGCACACCCAATTCCTTCTGCATCTCTTATAATATTTGTTTCCTTTAAGTTTCCTTTCTCAACCTTGCACTAAAACAGTTAGTTCACCTCCTCTGGTTTCTTTTGTGGCAGTGTGCTAATCACTGAGCCAGAGAGAAAACTGGCAAAACAAGGTGAACATCCAAGTTGCTGTTTACAAGACATGTGAGAAAAAAACAGACATATGTCTGATGGCGCCTCTAAAGACGTTATTTCTCTGGCATCATGCTACATAATACGTTTGTATTATGCTCAGCAAGTCTGGGTGTGAAAACTGCTGTCGGTAATCTCCTAGGTCCATAAACTCAGCTGAGAGCAGGGCTGGCAGCCAAACAGTGGTTTCTGGCTTTCAGTAAGCCATCAAGAAATTGTATTTTGAACTCATTTGTTCTGCTGGGACTAGGTCAACCCTAGATGCATAGTAGAAAGCATCCCCCCCCCCCTGCTCAAAGGCAATTTGACACATGCCTTCTATTTTTGCTGTATATATATATAAAGTCATGCAATTACAGCTAAATTGGCATTCTGTCTCTGGCAGTAGACACAACACAATTCTTCCCCATTTGCCTCTACTTCCTGTCCAAATCCCATTACTAAGTGGTTTAACCTATAGCTGGGGCCAACCCATGCCCCTCTCTAGGCTGCCCTCTTTAAACAAGGACCTGATTTCTCTGCACGTCTTTCACCAGCTAGGATTAGCACGTTAAAATTGCAAGCGTCAGGCACTTCCACCGGTTCCAATCACCATTTCACAGTGGTTTAACAATCAATTCCTCTTCCCAAGTGAACTCTGGGAATAACAGCCTGGTGAAGAGAATAGGGGTCTCCTAACAACTCTCAGCAACCTTAAGAAACTACAATTACCAGGATTCTTTGGGGGAAGCCAGGACTGGTATAATACTGGTTAAATTATATAACTCTGATGGGGCCTTTCTCCAGTTCCTGACAGTTGTGCTTTTCTTCACTTCAATTTGTCCTGTTGAACAAATACATCTCCTTATTGTTGCCTGTTTGAAAGCATTATATATTTGATTTTATGTTTCAGGGCTGTGCCTTTCTGTGTTCTGTTCTGTATCTTTCACACTCCGTAAGTGTCAGACACTCTGTCTCACTTTCCTGTTTTACAAATCATTTCCCCCCTTTGGATTCCATCCCCCCCTTTTTTACCTTGTTCATGTGAAACAAGTGTTCATCTTTGTTTTCTCTGACTCTTTTATCTCCTCCTCCTCCTCCCCTTGCAATTTTCTCTCTCTTTAATGTGACAAGATGACACTCGTAAAATAAAGAGGGTGGGAAGCTGTTGCATTCCTTCGCCTTTGTCTCTGCCAGATAAACAGGCTTCCAGTTGTCTCTGTGTTAGGCTGGAAGAAGCTGGGGCCAACTTTTAAGGGCTTGTCACTAGTCCTTCTCTCTGATGCTTTTGCGACTATTCTTGACATTCGGAGGGTTTTATGTGGTTACTTAAATATGAGTTCAGCCTGAGTAGTTTAAAAGGCCACATGGAAAATGAAAGGGTGTGGGGGTGGGGAATGCAAATGAGGACAGTCAGAGTTAGCAATGCACTCAGATTCAAAGTAATATTGACCTCCATGGGAGAGATAGCTCCTCCACTCAATCTGAAGAGGCACTAGGGCTCTGACAGTCACACGGCAGTTTATTGCTGCCCCATTCAGTTAAATGGAGACACAAGATGCCCTTGAGCTTTCCTTTGTACATGCTCATCAACTGCCTATGTATGAATACACAGGGCAGCTAATATCTGTATATCAAAGCTTCAGCATAGCTTAGAACAGCAGCAAGTTCTGAGGATAGGGTCTCAACCCCTAATGAAATTTTATGGAGTTGCTATATTATTTAGGTACGCGGGTGGCGCTGTGGTCTAAACCACAGAGCCTAGGGCTTGTCGATCAGAAGGTCTGCAGTTCGAACCTGCGACGTGGTGAGCTCCTGTTGCTTGGTCCCAGCTCCTGCCCACCTAGCAGTTCAAAAGCACGTCAAAGTGCGAGTAGATAAAGAGGTTCCGCTCTGGCGGGAAGGTAAACAGCATTTCCGTGTGCTGCTCTGAGTCGCCAGAAGCGGCTTAGTTATGCTGGCCACATGACCCAGAAGCTGTCTGCGGACAAACACCGGCTCCCTTGGCCAGCAAAGCGAGATGAGCGCCACAACCCCCAGGTTGTCCGCGACTGGACTTAATGGTCAGGGGTCCCTTTACCTTTACTTTTATACTAGTTAGATGTAGCCCTCTGCATTTACTGCAAACATGTGAAGAAGGCTGCAGTGTCAGTCAGGCAATCCCAGATCCAACATCCCTGCTGGTGACCTTTGGGATGGCTGGATTCATCTGGCACTATATTTTATCAGTGTGTACCCAGTAGGGACACCAGGCAGCCTCAGATCTGGGGCTCCTTGCATGTTTGATTCTGCAAAGTATGTTCCAAAAGGATGGGCAAATCTGTCTGCTCTGGTTTCTTTTAGTTTCTCATTTATTTTTTCAAAGCTTAAGTTCACTTCTCCACATCAGTTTGCATTATTTGAAGGTTCTTATGAAAATTCATCAGCATTTTTGTATGTATTTCTCTATTTCTCTTTCCTTCATTCCTGGAAATATTTTTAGAAGAACCACGCTAATGTTGTTGTTTAGTCGTTTAGTCGTGTCCGACTCTTCGTGACCCCATGGACCATAGCACGCCAGGCACTCCTGTCTTGCACTGCCTCCCGCAGTTTGGTCAAACTCATGTTCGTAGCTTCGAGAACACTGACAGCAAAAACAACAAAGACATTAAGTGCAAACAAATGTACATTGCTGCATGCACCTAATAGGCAAGATAATCAAGTTGTTTCTGTGCTACTACATATGACTTGTATTACTATGGGTGGATAGAGGAAAGCAAGGAAAAGCAATTTTGTAAGATGCTTTGTTTTTTTTAAAAAAATGAGTAGTACATAGTAAAATCAGAGATATACATGAATCAAAGTAAACAAGATTCAATCATTTTTTTGCAACTTTATCTTCCAAGAGGTTTCATATGCTGCATTCCTCTACAAGTGCATAATGAACAAATTACTAACTGGGGATTTCATGCCATTTCAGTTCTTACAAAGCTTTTTGTGCTTCTTTTGCTGTATACCTGAAGAAACCTACCCTTGGAAGAAGCAAGGAAATGATCAGCACCTCTTTTCCTTCAGGACCAAAGCCCTGTTAATGAATTTGGGGCATCTGTACCGATAGCATTGTGTGGTAGGGGCATTTTCCTCTCCCTTGGCCCTCTCTCATTCTTCTTTGCAGGGGTCTATTTACCACTTTCTGAAAACTCTCAATTCCCTTAACAAACTAATTGTTATAATTAAAGCCAACTGTTTCTGTGTAAATTTAATTAAAAACTGTTTTCGGCTGATTGTCAATGTTTAATCAGCTCATTAGTAGTATTAATCTCTTTAAAAAACAAAAAAGCAACTACAAAGCACAGAATTTATTAGCAGCTTACTGAGGAATCTTTGCACGAGGGAGCCATATTCCAGATTCACAGACCGGTCCTATGTAGTTATGTCAGGTGAGGAAAACATTTGATAATTCTTTATATACTGGCTTTGTTTCTTCTCATTTCAAAATAAAAAAATAAAAAGTATTTGATCTCAGATCATCTCCAGCCCACCACCCCACCCTCACATCCACACATACAAAGAGATCAGTAGAATATCAGCTATAAGGTTCGGTTCTGGAGTTGTTTTACTGTTGGTCAAAGTTATGTGTACACTTCATGCCGCCACACATGGGAATCCCAGTGAAAACAAGATTCCCACATGGCAAAGAGGAGGAGAACCTCCACTGGTGGCATATTCCAGAAGTGGCGGGGATTCTGTTTTTATTACTATGTTTTGCATTTTGTGTTTTTATGTTGTAAGCTGCCTTGTGATCTTTGGATGAAGGGTGATACATAAATTTAATAAATCATCATAAAAATAATTTACTCAGTTTCTCATTCTAGACCATAGGGATGGGCGAATCTGTCAATTTCAGTTTTTCATCGATTTCTCATTTTTACAATCCTAAACTCAGTCTGCCACATTTCTAAATCACTTTGTGGTTTTGTTTCTGCATCCTCTAAGCTCCGGTAGCAGAGCCTCATCATGTGGCTGCTGGCTTTTTAGACTTACAACAATTTTGTAAGCTAAATTCAGCTAAATGATACTAACTGGCTCAGACCATACAATGAGTTTCAGAGATGAATGGGGTCAGGATTTGAACCTGGATTTCTCAACATCATCCTGTCTCTTATTTTGCATTGTGAAATGTTGCAAACCTTTGAAAAGCTTCTATAAAAACTGTGCTATAAAGGGCATAAGAGTCTCATCTTTGCCATGCCTCCCCCCTCCCAGCAGGAAATATTAGCATGCATTAGCCTGGACTTTGCAAGTCTGGTGCTCTCTTATAGCTTCCTGCAACAAATATATTCCTGGGGAGAAGTATTGATTAAATGAATACAAACTAATGAGGTGCAAGCAGTACTGATAAAAGCAGTTAATTGCTTATTGTGCTTTCCTTTGCCTTCTCCCTGGTGGTTTCCCCCCTCCAATGAATAATTAATTCTGCAGTATCGTATAAATGATGGCTCCTTATTTGCATCTAAGGATCATTCATTAGAAAATGAGCCTGTCCATTGGCTAATAGCAGGCCAATTAATACCCGCAGGGTGCCACATCTTTAGGAAAACAAGGCTCTTGGAGATGTGCTGGTGCTGTTTCACAAATCCTGATAACAAATTTATTATGGAATAAGATTTCATGGACCAGAGGTCACTTCATCAAATGCAATAATCAATTTGTTCATCTTCAAGGTATCACAAGACTCTTAGCTGTTTTTTGCTACAACAGACTAACACGGCTGTCTCCCTGGAAATTTGGAATCATGGCAATGCTGCAGAGTTCAATTGGGGCATTAACTTTGCAGTTTCAGTTGCATCTCAGTTCTCCTATGTACCTTGTGGAAGCTTATAGTTGTGCTTGTTGTTGTTGTTGTTTAGTCGTTTAGTCGTGTCCGACTCTTCGTGACCCCATGGACCATAGCACGCCAACTCATGTTCGTAGCTTCGAGAACACTGTCCAACCATCTCGTCCTCTGTCGTCCCCTTCTCCTAGTGCCCTCAATCTTTCCCAACATCAGGGTCTTTTCCAAGGATTCTTCTCTTCTCATGAGGTGGCCAAAGTATTGGAGCCTCAGCTTAACGATCTGTCCTTCCAGTGAGCACTCAGGGCTGATTTCCTTCAGAATGGAAGGTTTGATCTTCTTGCAGTCCATGGGACTCTCAAGAGTCTCCTCCAGCACCATAATTCAAAAGCATCAATTCTTTGGCGATCAGCCTTCTTTATGGTCCAGCTCTCACTTCCATACATCACTACTGGGAAAACCATAGCTTATTATCACAGTACAAATAACAGGTCACGTGGATGGTTCTGGAGCAGCCATTCCCAATGATTAACGAAATTCATGGTGAGAGAGAAGCACCATTAAAATACTGAGTAAATTCAATTTTAAAGCTTGGAAAGTTCCATATATACAGTATTTTAATTACGGAAACTGTCAACCCAAAAGAAAGGAAAGATGCTACTTCCAGAATGGTGCCTGCCACTACAGTTTTATTCCTGCATTGCAGGGGGTTGGACTAGATGACCGTTGGAGTCCCTTCCAACTCTACAATTCTATGATTCTAGGGTTCTATATTTAAAAATAATTAACTCTTTAAAAGTATTGTCCAATTCAGAGCATTGGAGGGTTGGAGGGAGCCTTGTAAGCCATTTGGTCCAAGGCCCTGCCCTATGCAGGAAAGTCAGAGCTACAACATCCCCTGAATAAAAGTGTTTTAAAGTAGTTAACCAACTAGCCAATTAAGGGTTGCAGCCCTAATCTCAAACGGTGGCAAAAGAGAAGATAGGTAGTGTTAAGACTGCATCTCTGCACTAGGGTATGGGGGCTGCTTTAGCCTTTCCTTGATTTTGATTTTGTTTGAGATGTATCTGGTTAGAGCATTCAGTGTCTTCAGAATCTAATGCTTCAGAATCTAATTGCACTCCAATGTTATTGGTTGTTAAGATTATTGCTTGCATATCTTATTGGACGTTTGGCTATAAGATTATCTTGGCTCAGTCTTTTTTAGCCACATGAGTGTGGGGGAATGCAACGGTATATTTTATTTATTAAGTACCTCGCCACCATATTTTGCATTTATCAAGTGGTCAAGGAATATATACTCTCAAGGTTCTCCGGTTATGAAATCACCGTTCAAATATGAACAGTCTGAGAGGGATGCGTCCCTAAACATTTGTGCATGGGATCAGGACTCCCCAATACATCATCAGCGCTCCAGCTGCATGTACACAGGCATTTAAGGTTTTATTTGCTCATACACTACTTGTTTGCTACAGGGACTACCTGTATTCCTCTGCAAATAAACACAGTTACATTTATGACTCCCTCAGCTCCATTAGAATCCTAAGAGATTGGTGGAAGAGAATGAGGGGGAGGGAGGTAGAATTCAGAAGAGTCGTGAAGTCGAGTTTTGGCATGAGGCATAAGCAGAGCCGCTACTCGTAGTCTACAGTGATCCTATAAGAACTTTTCTTTGGCAGCAGGTCCAAATGTCTAAATTCCCTCTTCTTTCTGGCTGCTCTCTGTATTGTCAGCCATTTCCATCCTTCATCTCTTTAGAATTTTTTTTAAAGCTCTTTATCTGGTTGCACACACATTGCAGTGCTTGAATTGATCTTCAGAGCTGCTTTCCCTGTCATCTATAAAATGAGATTGGCTTGCCGAGGCTCAGCAGCTCAGCTGTGCTGCATGGACTATTACCAGTAACCCACGTGGTCTAGTTGCATACACTCAGGTACAATGATGATAGAGTGCCATGCAACAGCTCGCTCCTTTTCATGCATAGTTCTCAGTGTATTTTCAAAGAGTGGTGGCTAGTATAGTCCCAGTTATACACATTAGGGTGTAACTACCCGGCTAATAAAGCTGAAAGAGGAACAGCAAAGATGCAAAGATGGTCTTTTCTGTCCAACCCAACGGTAGCATGTGGTGCCAGCAGGAGGTGGGGTGGAGCCAAAGGACTGCTTTCATGACAATGACAACACTTCCCTTTACAAGGCTGGGTCTGGGACATGGTGATGGCAAGCTTGTGGCCACATGATTAGTCCATAAGACCACCACTAGCTAATCTGATGGTTCTGCCACTGCAACCATGAGGCCCCAGCCCCACCACCATCCTGCCCCTGCACTGTCCAGCTGGTGTTAGAAGGTTGGGTCTGAGCAGGGGTGCCAAGTTGAATAAAATATTGGAGGGGACAGGTAAGCACTGCCCTGCATAATTGATCACAAGACACAGCTATGCCCATCAACTATTGGGTGGGGTGGGGGGCGGCAGCGGGAATTGTTTTTGAAATGCAGAAATAAATCAGCAAACAGTTTGGGAAAGCCAATGAGGGGACATTGCCATTAGCAAAACTGTACCATGGGTCATAGAAAAATGACATTTGTAGAATAGGCATTTGCACCTGTATCCTGGCCACTTCACTATTGCTCATGTGAATGATGGCAAACCCAATGGTGTATCTGAAGAAGTGTGCATGCACACGAAAGCTCATACCTATGACAAACTTAGTTGGTCTCTAAGGTGCTGCTGGAAGGATTTTTTTTATTCTGTTTCGACTACGTCAGACCAACACGGCTACCTACCTGTAACTAGAACCAATGGTTATCCATGAGCCTGCTTAGTATTTGGGGCTTGCAGGCCTATTCCTTTATATCATCATCATCATCCCTTGCACACACACACTCTGAAGAAATTCTAACCCAAGAGAAGCTAAAATAAGCAAAAGCCTTGTACAGCAAAAAGGAAAGGAAGGCAATTAACCTGGAATCCAATTAGTCAGCAGAACTGAAGTCATTAGATAAGAAGCAGGATCTAGAAAGTTGCTAATATACACCCAGGCTGCTGGGTGGCCCAGTGTCTTGATTGGCTCCTTATGTAAAACAGAGAGAGCAGGGCCAGAGAGATTAATTAGTGTCACCTTGCAGAGAAGCCTCTGGCCTGGCCTGCTCCCAACCCTCATGCACACAGCTGCCATGCTTACCTCTTCCAATGGAATATCGTTCCACCCCAGTCATTAATGTCCTCCAGTGGGAGCAAAGAGCAGGTGCATGCCAAGGGACAGCGAAAGGGGCATTTCCTTCTGTTCTTCAAGTAGGGCACATGACCCTTGTTGCAAAGCTCTGCATCGCTGCTCTCTCTGTCAGCAGTGTGTTGTACAAGGCTGAGACATCATGCACTTGTCTAACACAATTTGCTCATGACAAGGAACAGGCAACCCTCCATCTACTAGACACTCAAAGACTGACAGCCGCTGAGGGAGGATGGGAGGGAGAGCGAAAGAGGCCTCGCTGCTCAGAAATCAGGCTTGATATTGATATCATCCTTTTGGCTTTCTGAATTACTGAGGACTATGTGCTTCTGATAATCAGATTTACTGGGAGACGTTCTCTGTCTAAATGCCCGGCAAATCCCTCCTAATCTATTTCTTACACTTTTATCCACAGGGATGGCATGCGCGTGTAGCCAACAGTAGCCTTATTGCTTAGGACAATATTTAGTTTCACTTACCTTTTTTAAAAAAGAAGTGTTCCTATTAACAGAAACTGCAGTTATCATAAATATATGTGGTGATATCCTCACGCTATGAGAAACCCAATTATAGTGAGCAAATGTACTGAGTTTAATCCAAAAAACGTCAATGCATGAGTGGAACAGGACTTTCCCTCCCATGCACCCACTAAATCTGCTCTAACAGCAGATTTGGGGGGGGGGGTAACAGGAGTGCATGATGGGAGGAGAGGGAAGCGAAGTTCCAAGGTGCAGGGAGAAGACCTGACTGTGAATTTGCCACTTGAGCTAAGTAAACCTGGACAAAAAGAAGCTGGGACAGAGCAACAGGAGCTCACCCCGTCATGCAGATTCGAACCGCTGACCTTCCGGTCAGCAAGCTCAGGAGGCTCATTGGTTTAGACCAGCCGCTCCAACCTAGCAGTTCGAAAGCACACCAGTGCAAGTAGATAAATAGGTACTGCTGTGGCGGGAAGGTAAATGGTGTTTCCGTGCCCTCTGGTTTCCTTCACGGTGTTCCATTGAGCCAGAAGCAGTTTAGTCATGCTGCCCACATGACCCAGACAAGGAGTCTGCAGACAAACGCCGGCTCCCTTGGCCTGAAAGCGAGATGAGCGCCCCAACCCCATAGTCACCTTTGACTGGACTTAACTGTCCAGGGGTCCTTTACTCTTAACTTTTTACCTTAACTTTTTACCTACTTCAAGACCTTTTTGATGGAATTAGCTTTGTACCTAGTGGCAGCACAAGATCTTCCTCTTTAAAACATTCTTCCTGTTTTGTAAAAATCCTGTATTCCATTGCCTGAAAGTGTAGGATTGGGAATACAAAGCATCCCAAAGCTGACATTCACGATTGCAGTGCTTTTGGTTTAAGTTTTAAATGGGGTTTCCTAGAAAAAGGAAAATTGTAAGAATAGATCTTCACACATTTCACTAAATAAGGATCTGGAATAGAGTACTTCTATACAAAAATACCACATTTGTAATGATAATGTATATGTAAGTAAGAGTAAGAGCAATATGAGTGAAATAAGAATTCATCATGTAAAGCCTTAAGTACACTATAACAAAACTTAATAAACAACTCCAAAGAAAATGTCAGATCCATTTTTTGTCACTGTGCACATTATGTTTCCGCCCCCTCATCTAAATGAATGTTTATTACACCACAATCTCACTGAAAACAGATATGTTCAGTGTTTTTTCTCGAAGTAACTGCAAACAAATGGTGGAAGCCAGAGTTCAAGTACAATCAACTATAGTGTATTCTGAAGAATAGATCTGTCACATTTGTCACATATGCATCTGTCACACACTTTTGAAAAGTGCTGCACAATCACAGCTATCACAGATTTTGCATATCAGCATCCACATAGGGCAGAGGTGGGCACCTTCAGCCTGTGGGTCTCATTAACCCTGCCTGGCCTCCATTTGACCTGCAAGGCCATCCTGGCCAACCCATGCCTACATTTGATTTCATATATGGTGCAGGTAAAGATATGGCTCAGCTTAAAGTGTGTTTGCAGGCACTGCTGATGGGTGGTACCAGCGCAAAGCCCTGGGCGCTGGACTTCTCAAACCCTGGTGGTCAGAGCTTCTGAAGTGCTGTGCACAGGGTTTAGCAATCTCCACCTCTTGGCTGATTGTTGCATCCTGCAGAGTGCTATGCCTCAGGCTTTGCAAAATCCAGCTATCAGTTGATGTACAGTGCTTCAGAAGACCCAACAATCAGTGCTTTGTAGACCTTGCCTTTGCCCACACAGCTTGATTTCGAAATTGTGTGAGCAAAAACCGGTCACCTAACATTATTGCAACATCAGCTGAGTTATCAGCTCAGTGACAGGTGACCCCACCCACTTTACCTGTGCAGTGGGGAAGATGGATCCAGTTCGCACCCTGACATATAGGCACCAGTTTACAAAAACAGTGTCTCTGTGCAAATGTGGTTTGGTCACAAGCTCAAAGGGCAGTCATGGGCACTCCCAAAGTGATGGCAAGATAATCTTTCTATTATGTGTGACCCAAGTTAAAGGCACTGTGATGATAATGATGATAATAATTATAAGATTTGTGAGTCACCCACACAAAGCCTCTCAGCAACTTACAACATAATAATTAGAAATGCAATTTAAATGTAACGCATTCAGTTTAAGTGTGAGACAATGCGAGACATTCTGCACCCTCAATGCAGTTGACTGGATTTTCTCAAAAAATATACATTAACAATTTACCCTTGATATGTCATTATTTACCCAGGAAGGAAACTTTTGAGATCTAGCTTTGATCTGGAGGAGGGACCCTTCAAAGGAATGGTAATTGATTCGGCAATTAGCACTGCGTTAACATGGAGCCTGCAAGCAGCAGGTCGGAGGGGAAGCTAGGAAAAGACCTTTAAAAGACAGCAAGTGTCCTCTGAATTAATCAGAATAGCCTAATTCTAAGATTGAGAAAGATAAAACAATGTTTGCAGGCACGTGCACAGTGTAGACACAGTGAAGTAGGTATGCAGTTGTCAAAGGAGAATAGTGTACTTCTTACACAGGAGTGTAGGAATTTTGACATATCTGAAGTGACGCCAAGAAACAGCACGATTCAAGGGACATACTGGTAAGACAATGCCTTTACTGGGAACAACCCCAAGTTCACACTTAGCATGCAAGCTTTGAGTTGCATAGAAGAGTTCCTCCTGCTGGGTTTTTTTTAAAATACAGGTAACACACATCTGATGCTTTTTTTCTAGGGTTGCCATGCATCCAGGAAAACCTGGACATGTCCTCTTTTTGGAGGCCAACATGCCCATCTGGGTGAATTTTTACATTTTAAAGGAAATGTCCGTTTTGGGGAGCTCAGGCTGCTCTGCACACTGCAGCTGCTACCAGCTTGAGCCAGGGAAATAGGTGCATGGGTGCGGTTGCAGCGGCCCCACATTCCCCATCTTGGGCTGTCCTCTTTTTTGCTCTTCAATACATGGCAACCCTATTTTTACTTACATGATAACAGCTTTGCGTGGGTTAAAGGTAAAGGTAAAGGGACCCCTGACCATTAGGTCCAGTCTTGACCGACTCTGGGGTTGTGCGCTCATCTCGCATTATTGGCCGAGGCAGCTGGCGTACTGCTACCAGGTCATGTGGTCAGCATGACAAAGCCGCTTCTGGCAAACCAGAGGAGCACACGGAAACACTGTTTACCTTCCCGCTGTAGCGGTACCAGGGGCATACCCAGGATCAAAATTAGGGGGGCAGGGCAAGGCACGGGAGGGGAGGGGAGGGGCCAAGGCACAGGAGGGGAGGGGCCACAGTGGGAATGTGGGCGGGGCTACATGGCCTGCACCTCCCAGATGTTCCAAGAAGGCACCCCCAGGCTCTCGCTCCCCGTGCGCAGCCTGGGGCCGCCACGCTGCGCCCCTCAGCCTTTTGCTTCTAGGGGGGCAACTGCCCCCCGCCCCCTGCCTACGCCCATGAGCGGTACCTATTTATCTACTTGCACTTTGACGTGCTTTCAAACTGCTAGGTTGGCAGGAGCTGGGGACCGAGCAACGGGAGCTCACCCCGTCGTGGGGATTCAAACCACTGACCTTTTGATCAGCAAGCCCTCGGCTCTGTGGTTTAACCCACAGCGCCATTAATAAATAAATGGAGAGCAGAAGAAACCCACTCTCTGGAAAGAAGAAGGTGCCCCAACTAAAGAAGACTGGTAAGTTAAACTAATGGAATATGCTGAAACGGCAAAATTGACAATGAAACTAAGAGGAAGAGATGACAACAAATTTATAGAAGAATGGAATATACAGAAGCATTGTACACAGGTTAATACATTAGCAGGGTTTTTTTAAAAGTCCTTGCAATTTTGTTATGAATGGGTAATAAGTAATTTAAATAGGTCTAAACTGAACAATGGACATGCAATTGACATATTGATAAACAATGGAACCAAGGAAGGGACTAGAGGGAAGTCAATCTGTATTGTATTGTATTGTATTGTATTGTTTTTGTATTATTATTGTTTTTTTACTTTTTGTTATATTTGGAAAATCAATAAATTGTTATCAAAAGAAAGAAAGAAAGAAAGAAATCCACTCTCCTTTTATTTATTTCCCTTCCCCACCCACACAAACCTGCTTAACCAGCTTTAGTAAGGCAGCAAGTTGTGCCAGTTTCCCAAAGCTTGGTTAGTAAGGCACCAGGCTCCTAGAGCCCTCCTTCCTCCTTCCCAAAGCTGATCAAGCACTTACTAGGCTTTCGTAAATAAGCAGGAGGACTCTTGGCCCCTACAAGAGCCCTCCTGCCTTCTTCCCAAAGCCAGGCAAACAGCCCTCCACCTTGCAGTGGGGGGCGGTTCCGGGAGTGACTGGCTTCACGCGATTTTGCTTATAGGCATGATGGCCAGGAACCTAACCCCCACAAAAGGTGCGAGTTACCTGAAGGGATGTGTGAAGGTGATTCTCAGAGAAGCTAAACCTTGCTTGCAGTTTGTTTTAGTTTTAAGTAGAATAGGAAGAAAATACAAAATGTTCACTTCCTGAACAAATACACAAACCAAATAAGAGCTCCTCTTTGAAATTTGCACTTCTATTAATTCTGCAATGTAATTCAATGTATACAAAAATGCATATATTTGTTATATACAAGAATTGCTAATAATAATAATAATAATAATAATAATAATAATAATAATAATAGCAATATTCAAAAACCAAAGGGGGGGACACTTAAACCTCACTCTATCATATATCACAATGGTCATACTGGAACAAAGAAATATCAAAGAGAGACTACAATATGAAACTGCTGAATTACAATTCACCAAGAAGTTAAATGCTAGCACTTGTAGATCAAATCAAGACAAGAGTTTCGCAACATTACAGGTGGTGACTGGCAGTGCCAATATGTCTCTGTTCTTTCTGCATTTAATTTTCCTCCAGTTTCACTGTTTACAACCCTGCCCCACAAAAACCATGGGCATATGATGAATGGACTGTCGTCTACAAAAACCTATACCTTTCTAGTGGTTTCCTTGCGGCCTGGCCTGGTGTCACTTTTCTGTTGTTTATTCTCCTTTCTCAGGTGTGTGAACTTGAAAATCACATTCTGCTTTGACCTGATCAAGCTGAAGAACCAAATAGTGTTCTTACTCCTTAAATATGTATGCAAAAACTAAAAATAAGACAGAAAATGGAGTTAGAATTGCTGCTGTAAATGCATTAACTATTTAGGACAAGTGCAATATTTCCAAATCAGCAGTACCTGGCTGGTTGTTTGTTTCACTGCAGAGGTGACCTTTGAATTTCAAAACCAATCACCCCTTCACTGAAGGAGATTTGGATCTTGGTAATTTTTTAATGGCAGGTTCCTTAACAAGGATACATGGTAGTCCCATTCTTAAAACACCTTGCGTTAGCACTTTAACCGGAAGCTTTAATTTACATTGAACCAATTGACTTGAAGCAATTCCAGATGTTAAATCCCCACATTTAATGCTTGGCACAACAGTAGCAGTAGCCCTGATCCAGCACCAGTAGGACAACATAATGTGCCCTTTTAATGCCCCAGAAGTAGGGCACTCATTGTGCATCAAGAAAAAAGAGGAAATGCATCACTTTTTTTAAAAAAGCACAGATTTGTATTAACATTATATATGATAATTTATTTCTACTGCTATACAGATTTAGACATTGTTACTACAATGACTACATCTCATTATCATGGGGGAGACTGACCAGGTTATGTGTCCTTCCTAAAACATACCTCCCAAGTGCCATGGAAAAAACCGGGAGATCCTGTTTTTGTGTGAGATCGCAACGGCCATTTTGGGTGCCACGATCTTGCACTCTCTCGCACCATGCTCTCACCTTCCAAAAGCACTTTCTCAGGGCTGTGATTGTGTGTTTTGGGGCACCATGCAAGATCTCACTCCGAAAAAGCTCTTCATTCAGGTTGAGAGTGCAGCGAGAGTCACATGACTCACTCAGGAGCGCATCCCACAAGAGGCACATCCTGATTTTGGCTCCGGAAAAGTTGGACGGTATGCTAACAGTTGTGCTCAGGTGCTGCGGGCAATGCTGCAGGATAAATGTACATGATGGGAGGGCTAAAAAAATAGCCACTCACCCAAGACCACCAAGTGAGTATAATTTGATCCAGGCAGATCCCAGTTTATAGTCCAACCTGTTAGCCACTACGCTGTGCTATCTCTCTCACACACAAAGAAAAGAAAGAAAATCAGTCAAATTGTAATGCACATAGTGTAAAACAGCCTTCCCCAGCCTGGCACCCTCCAGGCCAGTACTGGCTAGAGCTGATGGTGTTGTAGTGAAAAATATCTGGAGGGCACCAGGGAAACAGCTTGTTTAAACTGTTTGAACACCGCAGACTAAGTATCTTAACCAAATGATGTGCCTCAGTTCTGCATCCATCATATGGGGACAATGGTTGTGTCCTGTAAAAGGTTGTGCAGTGTTCATACCTTCTGCAGATTGAAGCTATGTACCTGAAGACACCAAAGCCACCTTCTCTAAATGTTCCTTTCTCTAAATGTCCCTAAAATACTTTTTTTTAAACTGCATGCCATGCCTCTACTGCCACCTCATACAGACAGATGCAAGAAATTACCATTACCAAAACAGTGTAAGAATAAATGAATATTTTAACATTGATTGCTAACTGGTAAATTAACAGAGAAAGCCTCGAGGCAGAGCATGCAGAAATTCACTGCTACTTTTAATATTACTATGAAATTGAAATTGTTTTCGGAGTGGTTCCTATTGCTTCTTTTCAATGTTGTTCTTTTCTGGTCTTGCCTGTCTAGATTTCAATATGAAATTTTCAGGTGTGTTTTCTTGGAGAATTTTAAGATCTTGAACCTGGTAAAGAGTAACAACTGAGGATGTCCAGTTAGCTTCTCATGTTCTCCCCGCCTCCTAAAAAAACAAGAACACCACTGGTCCTCTACAGCATAGCACAATGCACTGAATAGGCATGGAGTCAGAGGTAGGTAACAATCCCCCCTTCTCTCGTCCCCACTTCCAGGGGAGAGACAGATTAATTGCTCCTATCAGATGTCTGAACCGATCACTTGCACAGTTGCTTTTGAAATTAGAACTAAAGTCAGGATGTGGCCCTCAGAGTTGCAAGTTTCCCTTCCTGCTTTCAGGCTTCGTGTGAATTGCACAAGTTTTCAAAGGAGACCGGGGAGCTCCCCCAGCTAACGATGAAGGAGTAATCAGTTTTAAATGGATTATACACTAAATTTAGTGGTCCTGACCCAATAAAGTTTGCCCACATTAGACCTCCTCTTGCATCCAGCACCTGCTTATGTCCAAGCGGCTCATGCATAGATGTTGTTGTTGTTTTTGTTGTTGTTGTTTTAAAAAGTCCAACTAATTATATACAAGTTTTTTTAAAAAATAAATTGTATATTGTACATAGAGTCAATTCACAAGTGGTACTATATTTCTACAGCTTAACTTTGTAAGTTATACATTTTATGCATTGTTGTGAATATCTCTTTATGTGCTGGTTAGTTTAGGAAACCTAGACTGTATATACATGTAGTACATTTCTTAATATTATGTATATAATATAATGTATATAGGGCATATGCCGTAATGTGTAAGAATTGCTTTTAGTGAATTTTTAGTGAATCTCATTGGGGGGGGGGAATGAAATGCAACTGATCGAACTCAGGGAGCAATATGGGAATTAGGGGGGAAAGCAGTGCAGAGAAACTCAACAGAATATTTATTTAAGTATTTATAGATTGCAATTTTCCTAAAAATGCAAGAAGTCGGTATACAATGTACAATGTACAACCCCCCCCCCAAAAAAAATTCCATCCCTATCCCCAGCATTGCCCTTTTAGGGCAGCAATCCTACATCCACTAAGGATTTGTCCACACTTCTGCTTGTCCCACCATGCCCCCACCCGTGAGAAACCTTCTCCTTACCACTGAACTGGAGCAAATGTCAATCAGATTGACATTTCTGCAGACTAACGTTTGCTCTGATTCAGCAGTAAAGAGCAAGTTTTCCCAGGAAAAGTGGTAGGGCAAACAGAAAACCGCTCGGACCCATGCCTAGAATGCATGGAACAAATGAAACCACTTGCAGGCATGGGGCAAGACAAGTGTGGATGGGCACTTACTCCTGAGTAAATCTTCAGATGAACAGACTTATTTTAAGTGCACATTAAAAAGAGGGGGGGGGCTTTATGGCACACACACAGATTAGATAAGTTCCTTCAGCCAAGTTTACCATGGTATTATTTGCACATCCCACAGGTCTTGCCTTGGAACTTCAGAGCTCCAATCTGGGAAGTTGCTCTCCTTAAAATTGTTTTAAACACACACAAACACACACACACACCCAAACTTCCATTTCCACTGTATGCCTTTTAAATAAATTCTACATTTGTTGAAAGTATAGCTTTTTCTATGTGGAAATTTAAAATGCGGAAAATGCAGCTGAGCCCTATTCAAAATGCCCTTGTGCAGCTCTTGTTACCCACTGGTTTCAAAGAGATTACGCAATTCACCAAAGACTCATTGTGTACCTATTAAAAGTGTGTTAGCAGTCAAGAGAAAGAAATGCCCTCTAAAAAAGAAAAGGTCTACTGGGAATGATGTGTAGAATCAGAACCAAATCAAGTGCTGCCTTTGGCCCAAATGTCCAGGAGAGACAAAAGCCTTTCCCATAACAGTCACGGGCCTTTCCGGTTCAGACTGTGTCTCATTATGAGTGGCCTTTGTGACCTCCTATAAAAACTCAACTATTTAAAATAAAACCAGAAGCCCAACACTCCAACAGGAAGATTGGAGGGGGAAATAAAATATTTTATTAGGGGCTGGTAGTCCATAAATGTGAAAGAGTAAATAAAAACCACTCCCCTGTGGAAAATTTCAGTGAACTGGGGAGGTACAATAAATTATAGGGCTTGCGAGCCCTTTCGATCAGCCAGCCTCTCTGTATTATGCAAAATGTCATTGTATGCCCAGCATGTGCAGCTGAAATAGGACAAAAATTAATTACTTTTTTTTCAAGTAATTACCATATGTATAAGTTTGCCCACTGTTCCGAGCTCCCTGAGAACACCAATGTCAAGGATCAGAATGTGGTGCACTGTGGGGAGTCAGCTCCCTACCAACTTATTTAGTAAGCCAGCAGGCTACCAACCCCTAGTTAATATTTCAGCAGTAGCCTTCTCTGCTGTTGAGTTTGTTCCCTGAACCATTTATTGCATGTTCAAAATCTCAGTGGAGAAGTTGAAAAACAAAAGGCTTGTGCCGAAATGTTTTATTACAACTGGGACTGCATCCCTGGGAACTGTCTCCATTTTTATTAATATGAGCATAGTAGGAATCAGCAAAACTCTGTTGGCACTGGTGGCTCAGCCATTAAGGAAAATGGGGCACTGCCCCACCAACCTCAGTTTGCCCTCAGCCAATCGCCACCAACCTATCTGCCATCCAATTTACCCCCAGTTCAGGGGGTGCCTGTCAGTTTCCTCTTCCTTAATCTCAAAGTTGGTTTTGTAGAACTCAGCAGGTAGGACGTTGGGGGTAAAATGAGAATTAGTTGGCTCTGCCTTTCATAAGCTCTGACTTCACCTTCTCTTGGTCTCCCTGCCTTCCACTCTACCAGTCCCAGCCACCACTGCCTGTTCGACATTGGAATGGCCTCCCACAGAAGGTGGTGGACTCTCCTTCCTTGGAGGTTTTTAAGCAGCAGTTGGGTGACCATCTGTCATGGATGCTTTAGTTGACATTCCTGCATTGCAGAGGTTTCGACTGTCGGGTCAGCCGGGGGCATGAATGATCCACAGGCATATTGCAGGAACAAATCCAGCCCGTCTCTCCCATCAGCGTCCAGCGTGCAGCTCTAGGGAGTTCCAACAGCCCTTCCTGATGTTTTATTACGACTCATGTCTTGGAGACACTGAGCACATATCAGGGCCGTCCTTCCCATTGGGCTGACTGGCGTGGTGCGCCAGGGCACCTGCCCAGCAGGAGGCGCATCAAGGAGGCACACAGAGCCACCTGTGCCTCCGCCTCGCCTGCTTTGCTCCTTTCCCAGCAGCGGCGGCTGAAGCGAGGTGGCGGCAGCAGCGGTGGAGCTGCTTCTGTCGAGAGGCTGCAGAGAAGAGGAACAGGGCTACCTTCTGCCCACACTCCTTCAAGTCACAGCGAGCACAGACAGTGCTGCCCCACAATGCTCTGTGGCACCTCATTTGCATGCAGCACTGTGACTTGAAGGAATGTGGGCAGGCGCTGCCCCACAATGCTCTGTCGGCAAACCTTCTGTCGGGGCAGCAGCTAGGGCTCCCTGGACTGCAGCGCCGCTCTGCTGCTTCGGCTGAGCAGGCGGAGGCGGAGCACAGCTGGCAGCGCCCCCGCCTGTTGTGCCGCGCCCTCCAACTGCTCACTGTGCCTGGCCCTGCCCTGCAGAGCACAAGGGGCACCAGAGGGATCATCGCGCCACAGCGTCCAATACACTTAAGATGGCCCTGGCACATATTCAGAGTCCAGCAGAGATAAAACGCAGATGGAGCCAGGCTGAGGTTGTGTACTAAAAGCTACTTTATTAAGCGTAAGGCAGAACAAAAGAAAACATGTCTCCTCTCACTGGGAGAAGTCCAAAAAACAAAAAAACAAACGGAAACAGAATACAGCAAACATCCGCTCCCGTGATTCCAACAATCTTTGCTGGAATGCATAACACAGGCATGGGACCTGCACAGTGAGAGGAATAGAAACCTAACATGGACTAGATGCCCCTTGGAGTCCCTTCCAGCTCTACAATTCTATGAGTCTATTATTGTTTTCTGAGGTGGAGACTAGGCCTCACTATACCTAGGCTGAGGTATAAGATTTGGTATGCCCAGATAACAATATGAGTACATAGAATCATAAAACTGTAGGGACCCTGAGGGCAGTGGCATCGCAAGGAGGGGGCAGTTCACCCCAGGTGCCATGTCTGGGGGGGGGGTGACAAGAAGGCACCCCAGGGGTGCTTGTCCCACTGTGCAAGCAGCAGACGGCGGTGAGATCCCTCCGTCGCTGCTGCAGCCACGATCAGAGGATCCCGCCACCATCCGTATGGCGCTCGGGAGGCACCCAGTGGCAAACCGCTACGTACAATGCATGCATGGTGTTGCATGCATGCGCTGTATGTAGCGACGCTGCACATGCACCCTACGTAGCGATGCCACACATGTGGTGTACGTAGCGGCGCAACACGTGCGTAGCCGGCGGTTCCCCCTGCCCCGGGTGTCGGTTAGCCTTCGTTTGCCCCTTCCTGAGGGTCACTTAGTCCAATGCCCTGCAATGTATGAATCTCAGCTAAATAATCAATAAAAATAATAAATGCAATTCTGTAAGACAAGTCAAGGATGATGGCCTGATGATTTCTCCAGCTTTGAAAGGATACTGCATTTTACTTAGGACACAACCATGTACTTCACTCATATGCTAGCTCTGTTTCTTGATAATTACCTACACTCAAATCCCCTATGAAGTTATCTGTAGATCATTCCTTGACATATTGGGACAAAGGAATATGTTGCATTGATTGTTTGCATTGTTGTGCATAGGTTAATTACACTTCCTTTAGACTGTGCAGTGTGCTAAATCCTTTAACAGCACCTTAGCCTCTTTGTGAAAACACCTCCATCATATCCAAGCAGATATGCAACCTTCCCCATCCTAATGCTCTCTAGATGTTTTGGACTACGCTCCCATCAGCCAGCGCGAAGCAATCCCCGCTATTGCCTGTGGCTTTTTAAAAAGAAGTCAAAGTTGTTGAGCTTTTTGGGGGAAATCAATGTGAACACAAATCACACAACTGCAAAACAGAAAAATGCATTGCTTACACCAGAATAAGGCAAATCTACAACGTCAGCATCCCTAGGATTTAGCACTTGCACCATCCAGAAAGGTTGCGCTAATAATATTTCTTGCCACTAGTGCAAATAGGGCCACCCTATAGCTGATGCACTTATCGAAATCTGCCAACAACCATTTAATTTTCCAGTCATCTGGTTGACCTTCTAAGGAGATCTTGTCAAGCAACCACAGTGCCTCCTGCAAACTCCCGAAAACAAAACCCCTGGTATGCAGCAGCCAACATAAAACACTGCAGACCCCCGTGACACCCTACGGACCCCGCATCCACCTGGTGAGGACAGCAAAACTGCCACCACCTGCCCCTGGCTACCTACGCTATTGCCATCAGCCCCAGCCAGAACAACCTGATCTAACTGACATTTTAGAAAGGCAATAGGTGCTACAGTCCAATTCTCTGGAGAGAAGATCAGGCAATTAAGACAGTGTAAACTTCAGCAATTCTAATAACATCAAATGTAGACCCTGGTTCCTCTCTCAAGGAACTCCTGCATCTATCAATCATTATGACTTGATTGAACCAAATGTTGTTGTTGTTTAGTCGTTTAGTCGTGTCCGACTCTTCGTGACCCCATGGACCATAGCATGAACCAAATGAAATGTATATAAATTTGAATTTTTGGAAGCAAGTTTGAGTTAGATTCCCCCTCTCATCATTTGGTTTAATCTTATCATCTTGTCATTGGTTTTTGCTTCTTTCTAACATGAAATCATCTTGCAGATCGTCTACATTTGTGTAATCTGGGTTTAGCTTCATAAAAGCCAGGAGAACGATAGTGCAGATCTTCATTCTTCTAAGGGTTATTCCTAAACAGGTAGTCCAGAAGACATATTAGAGCTGAGCAGATGGCCCTTGCACCCAGAGTTATCAAAACACAAAGAATTTCCATTCCAGGTTATAACTAGATAAATTTCTATTTTTTTCTAAGTCAGTTTGAAGCAATCTCTCCTGTGTTTTTTGGGACCATTTGGAGAAATGGCTGTAAACAAGGCAGCTGATGGTTGAATGAACACTAGCTGAGTGATAATATGCTATAAATGTCACCAACCCACAACTATTCTGTTAAAACACAACCCAGCCCCCACTCCCCCCAAAAATTCATCCTATTATAGGTATACAGTCTTGGGGTAAACGGAAAAGAAGAGCTAGAGGGTTTCTGTGTGGGAGAATTCATTCATTCGGTGATTTCACAGTTGAGAGAATAGCCATCTCTGTAAAAGCCCTGGGATGATAACAAGGACTTGCTCCTTGATATGATAATCCCAGGAGTTTGAGATGTGGCGTAATGGTTAATAGGAACATGACAAGGAAGTCAGGCATGGGAAGAAAAGAGAAGTGTTATGGCAGGTAAATTGTGCAACCTTGAGCTATAGATTCCGAATTAAAAACACGAAGCACTGGAGCGAAAAGATGGCACTGACAGTTGCCTGGAGCACACTAATAAGATGAACAGCCCCTACTGACAACTTGGTTGCTGTGTTGCTGAAATATTGTATGAAGCTCAACCCGAGTGAGGCATCAGTTCCCCCGCAAGTCCACCCCACCCCAAAAAGGAAGCTGAGTGAGATTAAAGCTGCATGTGGTTTATTTAAAAAAAAGGAGATTAACATGGCCACCTCAGCCTACCTAACAGCATCCCTGTGGGTGGGCCAGTGCATCTAGCAACCATTTGCTTGCAATACCCTATAGTGAACAATAAGGAGGGAAAGGTTTCTTCCACCACGATAGGTTGTACTGGGGTGCCACATTGTTTGGAACTAAACCAACACTGCCACATACAGAAGGCAGTTCTACTCAGTGCTATTTTTCTAGAAAAAGAGGTGGAGGAACACACTCTGAGGACCTCCCTTGTTCTTTTATAATGGCAATGGCACCTACCTGAGAGGTGCTGGAACTCAGTTCCAATGAGTTCCTGCTGGAAAAAACCATTTTTCTACTAATGCAAGGTGCATTCCTCAGTTTCCACCAATTTCCCCCTCCCTGTTACAATCTCCTGCTGCACCACAACCCATATCAGTCTGACAGCAATCTGAACTCTCATATGTCATGCCTTGCAGAACCACCAAGTGCAGGCACCCCCAAACTGCGGCCCTCCAGATGTTTTGGCCTACAACCCCCATGATCCCTAGCTAACAGAACCAGTGGTTGGGGAAGATAGGAATTGTAGTCTAAAACATCTGGAGGGCCGAAGTTTGGGGGTGCCTGACCAAGTGTATCAACTGGGGCTCAGGCAAAGAATATCCGGCTGCCATCCCCCTTGAACATTGTATTTTATACGGTAGTTATTTTGTGTTCTGAATGAAAGACTTGCCAAAAAGAAGCAATTACAAAGTTGCAATGGAGTCATAGCTGCTAGGGTGATCTTCAAAGCCCAGGGGTGAGTTTTAATTTCATTTGTTTTGCATTAAGCCTTTAAAAAAGAAGACTCTTGTTTTAAAGACATGCCACTCCTTTTCATTATTACAAACCGAGAACTGAAAAAGTGTTGGGTAGGAATATGAGAAAGTTGTAACTGTTGATTCAGACTGGATTCTCAGTGGGGCTTGCCCTATCATTAGGCAGAGGAAAGCGGTTGCTTTAGGCAGCTTATAGGGCAGCTATTTACTGGTTGGTTTATTTTATTTTTTTACTGTCAGGGGAGGGGGAACATTTGTGTGACTTTCTGCCACAGGTGCCAAGATAATTTGATTTCCCTTGGCTTCTTTGCATCTTGACTGGGAGAGGGGGGTTGTCACTTGCTGCTCTCTGCCTTGGGCTGCAACATATCTAGGTCTGACCCTGGTCACATTCACACCATACTTTCAAGGCACTATGATGCCACTTTAAACCGTCGTGGCTTCTCCCAAAGAATTATGGGAGCTGCAATTTGTTAAGTTGTTTGGAGATGCCTATTCTCAGAACTCTCAGAATTGTAGCTTGGTGGAGGTGGGATAGGAGTTTCCTAACAACTCTCAGCACACTTAACAAACCACAGCTCCCAGAACTTTGGGATGCAGGAAAACCATAATCGTTTAAAGTAGCATCATAGTGTTTTAAATGTATGGTGTGGATGTGGTCCCTGATTCGTACATCTGTATTTGTGATAGGTGAAAAGAACTTAGGCATCACAGCACCATGATAGCCACATTAAGAAAGATAGCCAGAAACTTCGAAGTCTTCTTTGCATGTTTTGATGTTCCTATGTCCTCCTGGGGGGGGGGGGAACGGTGCCAATCTTGTTATAGCTTCTCTGGGGTTGGCTTATTTTTGTGTATCTCACAACAATGCTGGTGCCAAAAGGGCAAGGCTGACTGTTGTTTTCTGTGTCTTTCTGTATCTGTGCTAGAGGGGTATATTTCTCATTAGCTTCCGATAAAGGAAATGCCATGAAGATTGCAGGCAACAAAGGCAGCAACTGAGTGAAATGGATTGTTGAACTATGAAAAAAGGCCAAACTTTTGATATCCAGCAGGTGCAGAGACTGACCTTTACATGGAAAAACATGGCTTGAATCTAAATGGCTGCTTAAAATAGGTGTAAGTTATATAATATCTACCACTTTATATTCTGCAACCCAACAGATGGCTCAGATAGCTAACTGCTAATTCATTTTTTAAAAGCAGTTTGCCTACAAGAAGATGGGATTTTAATTGGAAAGAACCCAATGCAAAGGTTAAAGAAGCTAGTCTTTTCAGGGCAAGATGACAGCTCTGGTTTCAACTGAAGTGACAAGCATAGACAGACAGTTGTCCACTTAGATCATTAGTTTACAACCCTGTAGGCACTTCTCTCTTAACCACCTAAATGTCTATCTCTAACCCCTGCATTTTTATTTTAAAAAGTTACTTAAAAGCTGCATGCAGTAACTTTGTTCATACCCTGTATATTTACTACAGGGGTGCTTAACCACAGACTTGGAGGTCATATGTTACCCTTCAGGTCTCTTCATTCAGCCCTAAAGATTCTGCATAGGCCACATACCAAGTCATACTTTTCATGGGCCCTTCTCTTGCCCCCATTGAGGGCTTTTCGCTTGCTTGCCTGCAGGGAGAGATGTGAGGGTTGGGTGTGGTTGTTGAAAAGCTCAGACTTTTGTGGGGCTGGTTCCACCCACCACTCTGACATGCATCTCTTGTAAATTTCCCTAGATGGGAATGCAACCTTCAGGCAAGAGGTGTGGTGGCAGTTCATAGGATTGTCACCGGTCCTTTTTTTTTTTTACAGGCCACCAGAAACATGATTTAACGTTAATATGATGTCATGTAGTCAATGAGGTCAGGCTATTTGTTGGTGACCAGTGCCAAATCAGTGTGTGGACAATGCTTTCTCCTCTCATTTTGGTGGCTTGCGGGTAAAAATGAAGAGGTAAACATGCTTTTCTGCACTGAGAAGCATTATTGTCACCTCCAGCAGGACTACCAGAAAGTGTGGGCAAACTTCTGCCCCCCCCCCGAATGCCCTGCCCCAACTTCATAGCCTGCATGCAAGGCATTATTTCAGTCCCATCATACTGATTTTAGACAAACTTAGCCAGTGGCATAGCATGCATTGCCAGCACCCGGAACCATGCAGAAGGGTGGGTGGGAGAGAGGGAATAAGATGGAGTACACATGCACATTCAGCTGCCTAACAGCATCTGCGTCACCCAGCAGATTGCAGCTGCAGAGATAAGCAAAGAATAGTCATTGCAGTGTCTGAAGAGGTCACTTCCTTGTTTGCATGGAGAAGCTGTTTTCAACAGAGCCCAGTGATGGAAGCACACAGCTGTTTTGAGGCAGCTGTTGTTGTTTAGTCGTTTAGTCGTGTCCGACTCTTCGTGACCCCATGGACCATAGCATGCCAGGCACTCCTGTCTTGCACTGCCTCCCGCAGTTTGGTCAAACTCAAACTTCGAGACCACTGTCAAACCATCTTGTCCTCTGTCGTCCCCTTCTCTTAGTGCTCTCAATCTTTCCCAACATCAGGGTCTTTTCCAAGGATTCTTCTCTTCTCATGAGGTGGCCAAAGTATTGGAGCCTCAGCTTCACGATCTGTCCTTCCAGGGAGCACTCAGGGCTGATTTCCTTAAGAATGGATAGGTTTGATCTTCTTGCAGTCCATGGGACTCTCAAGAGTCTCCTCCAGCACCATAATTCAAAAGCATCAATTCTTCGGCGATCAGCCTTCTTTATGGTCCAGCTCTCACTTCCATACATCACTACTGGGAAAACCATAGCTTTAACTATACGGACCTTTGTCGGCAAGGTGATGTCTCTGCTTTTTAAGATGCTGACTAGGTTTGTCATTGCTTTTCTCCCAAGAAGCAGGCGTCTTATAATTTCGTGACTGCTGTCACCATCTGCAGTGATCAAGGAGCCCAAGAAAGTAAAATCTCTCACTGCCTCCATTTCTTCCCCTTCTATTTGCCAGGAGGTGATGGGACCAGTGGCCATGATCTTGGTTTTTTTGATGTTGAGCTTCAGACCATATTTTGCGCTCTCCTCTTTCACCCTCATTAAAAGGTTCTTTAATTCCTCCTCGCTTTCTGCCATCAAGGTTGTGTCATCTGCATATCTGAGGTTGTTGATATTTCTTCCGGCAATCTTAATTCCGGTTTGGGATTCATCTAGTCCAGCCTTTCGCATGATGAATTCTGCATATAAGTTAAATAAGCAGGGAGACAATATACAACCTTGTCGTACTCCTTTCCCAATTTTGAACCAATCAGTTGTTCCATATCCAGTTCTAACTGTAGCTTCTTGTCCCACATAGAGATTTCTCAGGAGACAGATGAGGTGATCAGGCACTCCCATTTCTTTAAGAACTTGCCAAAGTTTGCTGTGGTCGACACAGTCAAAGGCTTTTGCATAGTCAATGAAGCAGAAGTAGACGTTTTTCTGGAACTCTCTAGCTTTCTCCATAATCCAGCGCATGTTTGCTATTTGGTCTCTGGTTCCTCTGCCCTTTCGAAATCCAGCTTGCACTTCTGGGAGTTCTCGGTCCACATACTGCCTAAGCCTGCCTTGTAGAATTTTAAGCATAACCTTGCTAGCGTGTGAAATGAGCGCAATTGTGCGGTAGTTGGAGCATTCTTTGGCACTGCCCTTCTTTGGAATTGGGATGTAGACTGATCTTCTCCAATCCTCTGGCCATTGCTGAGTTTTCCAAACTTGCTGGCATATTGGGTGTAGCACCTTAACAGCATCATCTTTTAAAATTTTAAATAGTTCAGCTGGAATATCATCACTTCCACTGGCCTTGTTATTAGCAGTGCTTTCTAAGGCCCATTTGACTTCACTCTCCAAGATGTCTGGCTCAAGGTCAGCAACCACACTACCTGGGGTGTACGAGACCTCCATATCTTTCTGGTATAATTTCTCTGTGTATTCCTGCCACCTCTTCTTGATGTCTTCTGCTTCTGTTCGGTCCGTACCACTTTTGTCCTTGATTATGGTAATCTTTGTACGAAATGTTCCTTTCATATCTCCAATTTTCTTGAACAGATCTCTGGTTTTCCCCATTCTATTGTTTTCCTCTATTTCTTTTGCATTGCCTTGTCTCTCCTTGCTGTTTTTTGGAAATCTGCATTCAGTTTCCTGTATCTTTCCCTATCTCCCTTGCATTTTGCTTGCCTCCTCTCCTCCGCTATTTGTAAGGCCTCGTTGGACAGCCATTTTGCTTTCTTGCATTTCCTTTTCCTTGGGATGGTTTTCGTTGCTGCCTCCTGGATAATGTTACGAGCCTCCATCCATAGTTCTTCAGGCACTCTGTCCACCAAATCTAAATCCTTAAACCTGTTCCTCACTTCCACTGTGTATTCATAAGGGATTTGATTCAGATTGTATCTTACTGGCCAGTGGTTTTTCCTACTTTCTTGTTTAAGCTGGAATTTTGCTATAAGAAGCTGATGATCTGAGTTACAGTAAGCTCGAGGTCTTGTTTTTGCTGACTGTATAGAGCTTCTCCATCTTTGGCTGCAGAGAATATAATCAATCTGATTTCGATGCTGCCCATTTGGTGATATCCATGTGTAGAGTCGTCTCTTGTGTTGTTGGAAGAGAGTGTTTGTGATGACCAGCTTGTTCTCTTGACAGAACTCTATTAGCCTTTGCCCTGCTTCATTTTGAACTCCAAGGCCAAACTTGCCAGTTGTTCCTTTTATCTCTTGATTCCCCACTTTAGCATTCCAATCCCCTGTAATGATAAGAACATCCTTCTTTGGTGTCATTTCTAGAAGGTGTTGTAGGTCTTCATAGAATTGGTCAATTTCACTTTCTTCACCACCGGTAGTTGGTGCATAAACTTGGATTACTGTGATGTTAAAAGGTCTGCCTTGGATTCGTATCGAGATCATTCTGTCATTTTTGAGATTGCATCCCATTACAGCTTTTGCCACTCTTTTGTTGACTATGAGGGCCACTCCATTTCTACTACAGGATTCTTGCCCACAGTAGTAGATATGATAGTCACCCGAACTGAATTCGCCCATTCCCTTCCATTTTAGTTCACTGATGCCCAGGATGTCTATATTTATTCTTGTCATCTCATTTTTGACCACATCCAGCTTACCTCCATTCATGGTTCTTACATTCCAGGTTCCTATGCAATAGTTTTCTTTACAGCATCGGACTTTCCTTTCGCTTCCAGGCATATCCGCAACTGAGCGTCCTTTCGGCTTTGGCCCAGCCACTTCATCAGCTCTGAATCTACTTGTACTTGTCCTCCGCTCTTCCTCAGTAGCATGTTGGACGCCTTCCGACCTGAGGGGCTCATCTTCCAGCGTCATAACTTTTATATGCCTGTTGTCTTTGTCCATGGAGTTTTCTTGGCAGGAATCCTGGAGTGGCTTGCCAGTTCCTTCTCCAGGTGGATCACGTTTAGTCAAAACTCTCCACCATGACCTGTCCATCTTGGGTGGCCCTGCATGGCATAGCTCATAGCTTCTCTGAGTTATTCAAGCCCCTTCGCCACGACAAGGCATTGATCCCTGAAGGGGTTTGAGGCAGCACCGGGTGTTAAAATTTTGCATCCCCTAACAATATTGTGCCTCCTGCTCTCTGACACCAAGGCACTGAACATCATATCAACTGTCATAGTTTTCTAGTTAAATATCCTAGGTGAACTTTAAAACAGCCAATTCATGAAAATTGCAGATTGAGCACAAGTCAGACAACCCCTGTACTTTCTAAAAATAATGGGCTTTGTATGTGATAGGAATCTTTTATCATTTGTATCATAATTAATATGAATTCAGTGGGCAAATTGGATACTGGCCTATATTGACACAGAGCTGCCTCAACTCCAGAGAGATTAGATTGTTCTCTTACAAACATCTCCTGTCCATTATGCCTTATCTACTTCATGGAGGTGGCAAGGCAGATGGCTGCGCAAATGATACAGGAGCCCATCAACTCAGTCCGACTCACACCAATTAATCTCTTCATCAGCAACACCTTTCAGCATTCTCCTGCCACTCAGTTTTTTAATCAAGTGACTCAATGGGTTCCTATAGAAACAAATTGCATACTACTTTAGTGTCATGGCTTTCATCTGAAGAAGGGTTATTATCAGAAGTGCAGCTCTTTTCCCCTGAATTTCTTCTATTTGAAGAAAGTTCAAATAGATATTTTAAAGATCTATACATATGGTTAATGCTCCAATTGTCCCGTCCAATTGTCTCCTACAGTCCCTTTTCAGTGTGTATTTTGTTTCTTCTGTCTGGATCCTCTCTCTGGATGAATAGTATGAAATTAATTTTGTGGCCATACATTTAGTGCAGGCATCCCCAAACTGCGGCCCTCCAGATGTTTTGGCCTACAACTCACATGAGTTGTAGGATGCCTGATTTAGTGTCTCAGTGGCATGCACCCTTAGTTTTCATTCAAACTAGAGCATTGTTGTAAGCATTACTTTTAGGACTTTTAGGTTATAGCCCTCACATAGAATCATGAAACAAAACATATTTTAAAACAAGAAAAATCAACATAATAAGAGAGATAGCAAAAGCATATCAGGACAACAAAGCATGACTTCCTCTGATGGTTAGGTTAGGTGTATATGGGCCGTTTCAATATTCAAGTTGAACACTCTTTAGGGTTTTATAGTTCAAGATCAGCACACTTTCATTTGAGTCTTGAGATATTTGGGTCTCCTCCCTCCCTAGAGAAGCTAGACTGGCTCCCTCCTTGTTGTCCTTCTGCCAGCAGATGAAGAACTGGCTTTGGGGGATTTAATTTAAGGGTTGGTGCCATGCTGTTTTTATTGCAATTATTGGTATGTTTTAAACAGATTTTTCTATCGATGTATAATTGTATTTTAATGATTGCTTTTTCTATGTTTTTAGCAGTTCTTCAACTAACATAATCAAACTCCTCAACTCTAAGTGCAAGGATGTGCCTTTTTAGCTTATGTCATTATGTACAGTTGATTGATGATGGTAATGAAGCTGGTGATAATTTGGCATTCACAATTTACATTTTTAATGTGTTACACCCCCCCCCCAAAAAAAAACTCCATCATGAAACTTTTTGTAACCCATATCCCCACTTGCTGTTTCTTCCTGAGTTATGCAGCCATCATATGTGCTAGGGGTGATTCATAACAAAGCCTGAGATGCAAAAGATAGGGGGGAAATGTGTTTTGTGGTGTGATTATCTGTCTAATTTCTAGCAGTCAAATAGGAGGTACGTGACCTATCCTGCTGAATAGCCATGGTGCTGATTGGGGCCGCTTATGTCCTGGCAAAATGCAAACTCACGTCCCGAGTAAGCTTCAGCCCTGGCTGTGATAATGTAATATTTCCCAGCGAGGCTGAGATAGTTCTTTGTGGTTGAGCAAGCACTGTAGGGAAGGGAAGGGTTTGCTGTCAGCACAGTCATTCTGGAAGCATGTAAACAAAGTTCTAGCTGAGGGAGTGTTTCTCTAGTGCAAGACAGATCATTTAATAATTTATCTTCACTACAGATGTCTTGGTGTAGAAGAGCCCTTTAGCAAGCCCCGAACAGCAGGCTGATAGCAGCAATAGAAGACTTTGCATCTCTATAATGCCTTTCATCCAAAGACGTTGCAAAAGACTACAACAAAATAGGGCATTAACTCTCATGTCACTACTGGGAAAGAAAGGGCGACTGGATCAAAACTAGCTGGGACCTTAGGAAAGACACACACACACCTTGAACCAGTACAGCCAACTCAAAATTATACTGGTAAAAGTGTTTAGTTACCATTCTGCTTCACACATCCTAAAATTTCAAGACAAGCCAGCTTTATTGGAAGACAAGAAGGAGACCTTTTCAAAGGAAAAAAAGGTTTAAGGTTTAAAGTGTGGGTTAACCAGAAATACAGCAAACAAAGATTGACAGTGCTGCATGGCACCCTAATCTCTGAACCGTGCAAGACTCCTGGGGTTCCAACTGCTTACCCAAAGTTCATGTTTCCTTTGGGCGTAGCAGACTTTATGGTGGTGTCTTTATGATAATTGGCTTATTTGCATATATATATGCAACCTGAGCCTACGATGGAGGGATTCATGGCATTAACACTCCGAAAGGGTCTTGTTTCTCCCATAGCCACAGCCTTGGATTCCAACAGAAATCAATCATTGCTCTCAGATGTTGCTCTGACTTTCCAGCTTCTAACAGTGAGCCCATTTGCCATCTCCCACAGAGCCCCTTCCTTTTGTTTCCCTTAATGGCCCATCACCCAGGCTATCCCCTCAACACAGGAAACTAGCCTGGCTTAATATTTTAAAACTTGCTGGATCCAGGGGTTAGAAGGATCTCACATGCAACCTACTTTCTCCTGCCACCCAAACTGAGAGCAATAGCAAATAATAAGTCCAGTTCTCCCGAGAATACTACAAATCAGCAAGCGTAGCTGAGGCTGTGGTATCTGGCTCCAACACCAAAGCCATTTTAAATGCTGAAGAGGGCCTCAGAGGATTGCTGGCACCCAGATATATCAATTAACAAGAGAAAGAATGGATCAATCGCTCATGTGCACCACCTAAATAGTTCAGGGGAACAGACCTATCCACTCTGAGTCTGAAAGCCAGTTCAAGATATTTATGTGTGAATTCGCACCCAGTCCCTCTTCTTCTTCATATCTTGCTTTGTACCCAGATCAAGGCTGTCATCTCACCATCACTTCCCCGCTCTCCCTCGCCATGCTGGCATGTCACAGTGATGCAGCCAAAGGGAGGTCAGGTGAGCAGTCCACCTGCACTGCACCATCTCCTATTGATTAGCACCTTGATTTGGGCCCAGAAATGAATGGCACTTGGCTAGCCGACTGAGGAGTCACCTTACCTAATGCCTCTCCACTATGGGAAGATGTATTGCATGGTAAACTATTGCATTGTAAGTATTCTATAGTAAATTTATACTGTAATAACAATTTATAATTCTGCTTCTATGCATATAAATTAGCATATGAAAAATGTTATGCAAATTTGTACCCTCTTTTTTTGGTGCAGCGTATGTAACCACCCAAATAATTGGCCAACTTCCTCCAAGAGTGGAAACATATGCAGATAGTGTTATAAAATTGCCACAGCTATCAGACTCATTGAATCAGGAGATTCCCTTTCAGGCAAAATGTTCAATAGAGAACATTAACTCTAAGATCTTCCTCTCCACTGGGAGGAACAGCGATAGAAGAAAGAAAATCTTTGCATTGATGCCAATGAGAAATCTGAGACAGTTTTGCCTTGAGTTGTGTTTCTCCATCAAATGCTCCGAGTGTAAATATTTACTGGCAACTATTCCCAGTCTATTAGCAAGTCAGCTTTGTGCTGCCGGTGTTACTAGGGGAACTACTTCAAAAATCTGCTTGATGTATTCAAACCTTCTCCAATGTATTCATTTAATTTGTTTATATCTAACTTTTGCTGCCGCACATATGGCTTTTGCTTGTGTTCCTGCTTGATTAGTTTCTACATTTCCATATGTAATTTATGTCAAATTGATCACAGGTGCATTCAGAGAAGAAGGAGGAGAAAAATGGAGACACTTACAGAATGTCCTATATATGCAATATTGAATATTCTATAGGGATGCTGTTAGACCCCTTGGGCTCATGTGTTATAAAGCCTCTTGGATAGAGACTTGTGGCAGGGGAAGGAAAAGGGCAAGGAAGGTGACTGGCTTACCTAACCACAGTTCCACTCCCAGAGGAATGAGCAAGTTTTAAAGTTTGGATCCCGTCTTGAAGGAGGAGTTTCCCCGATCAAAGGAGAGTTTGTTTAAAGCACAGGAATCTGCCTTATACCAAGTTAGGCAAAACGTCCATCTAGCTAAGTACTGCCTACACTGACTGGCAGCACCTCTCCAGGGCTTCAGGCAAGGAGTCGTGTCTCATCCCTACCTGGAGATGTCAGGGGTTGAACCTGCATGGAATGCAGATGCTCTACTGCTCGGCCACAGCCCATCAGACAGGCTACAAGGAGTCACAGGAAGTGTGGAAAGCAAGCTGGGTGCTAATGGATTTATTGGTGGGTTGATTGGTGGTTGCAGTGGGGGTTTTCTTTTGCAAAGCCTTTGTCCGGATGGCTTGATTGCATTAGGGAGACAGGAGGCATCTGCATTTTTCAAAATCATCATGCCTCTTTGCCCACTCATGTTCCTTAGTTTCAGGTGGCGATGCTCAGTCTTGCCTTCATACTCCTACCATTTGCACAGGCAAAAGCTGGCTCAGGAAATAACAGCACACGTATGATTACTCAATCTAATACTTTTCTGAGGAATGCAGGAAGGGTAGTTGTCAAAAATCAGGCCGATAAAGTATCCCTCAGGCAGTAGTTTTGTTACTGTAATTCCTCCCTGTATAATATACGAAAGGAGATTATTTCCCTGGAATTTTCTTTAGCCCCAGCCATTCTCCAAGTAAACGGTTTCTGCACTGCAGAACAATTTTGTGCACTAATATTGCCTGAGCTCAATTGTTCCAAGCAGTGGTTTGTCTTTATAACGTCATATAGGCTACAATACAGCAAACTGAGCACAAACAGGCTCCACTGGAAAGAATCATGAGAAAACGTCCTCCACACTGGACAATAGGAAAGCTTCACAATGGCATTTGAGGTACTCATTCACTGGACTATGACCTCAGAGGCTTCTTGGGGTGGAATCTTAGGGCATCACAACCCCTGAGAACCACCATGGGCTTCCTCTCAGTAATACCATCTTTGCATTAGATTGAGTTAGCAAGGGTCTAAATAGAGATGTTCTTAGTCGTTGTTTCCCATTATAACATTCCCTCTCTTTGCAGTAGAGACCTGATGATCTTTCAACAGAGCCGGTGTTCCTATGCTGGTGTTTGGCATGATCTTTAGGATTAAGTTGGAAAATGGCAGACATATTTCAGTGAATTAGATGAAATCTAGTTTTATTAGTGTTTTAGAATTTTTAGCTTGCTTTTTTTAACTAACAGAAACCCTCTTGATGGGCAGGCCAGACAGAAAGCAAAATAAATGAATAGCATAAGGGATCACCAGGGCTTTGCCCTAGAATATTTATTTTTAAATGTCAGGACTCAGGACATTTGGAACATGCTAAGGAATAAAAAGAAAAGGCAGATAATATTTGAACGTCTGCAGATTGGGGTGTTTTTATACAGTACTCACTGTTGAATGATGACAGTTTCATCTCATCTGAATTTAGGGCCAAAATATTGCAAGGCAGTATGATTTCCAGATAGAGTTGAGCCCAGGGATCTCCCATTTTAGAAATTAAACATCAACCAGTCATACCAGCAAATTTTATTTGCTGTGAGCCTAATGTTTGAGCAGGAAACTGAACCCTTCACAAGACTTGGATGCATGTGTATGTATATACGTGTTTCCCATATTTTAAGACACCGTCTGATACGGGGGGGTGTCTTATTTTTAAAAATTACTGTAAGTACCTCCTTACCGCGGCCAGCGTTGCTGCTGCTGGGTCCCGCTGGCTCAGGGCTCGGGGCACGCAGCAAGCCTCCTCCTCCTGCCGCGGTGCTGCTGCTGGATCCCGGAGGCAGCCTGCCGGTTTGAGGAGGTGTCCTGCCGGGTCGGCGCCCAGCAGCACCGCACAGACCGCTGGATCGAGGAGCCGGTCTGCAGAGTCAGCGCCCAGCAGCGCCGCGCTGGATTGAGGAGGTGGTGCTTTGTGCGGTGCTGCTGGCCGCAGACCCTTCAGGCTGCTTCCTCGATCCAGTGCTCTGCGCAGCTGATCGGCGCTGATCCGGCAGGCCGCCTCCTTGATCTGGCACAGCACTGCTGGGCGCCAACCCTGAAGGCCGCCGCCACCTCCTCCTGCCGTGGCTGGCATGCTGGGTCCCACTGGCTGGCTGGGGCGCTCGGCGGTCTCGCTCCACGCGGCACGGAGGTATGTCTTATTTTGGGGGTATGTCTTATATTTCACAAATCCTTAAAAATCCTGCTATGGCTTATTTTATGACTACGTCTTAAAATAGGGGAAACACGGTGTATACACACACACACACACACACACACACACCTTGTAGAGAATCTGCCCTAAGAATCCACTCTGTAGTCCTTTGATAATGCTCTGTCATACCCTTAAAGCAGGCATCCCCAAACTTTGGCCCTCCAGATGTTTTGGACTACAATTCCCATCTTCCCCAACCACTGGTCCTGTTAGCTAAGGATCATGGGAGTTGTAGGCCAAAACATCAGGAGGGCTGCAGTTTGGGGATGCCTGCCTTAAAAGAATGCATAAGAGATGGGTATCTTCTGCATGTGTGGACTACATCTGCCGCACAATATGAGAGTATCTCAGTCTCACATTCAAATTCCTAGGAGACCTGCATGGCTGGCACATAGGGGGTGTTTTTCCGCATCTAGAATGGATTAATCAACTTTCCATTACTTTCAATGGGAAAGTTCGCTTCGGTTTATGAACACTTCGGTTTATGAACAGACTTCTAGAACCAATTGTGTTCATAAACCGAGGTACCACTGTACACAACTATTCTCTGAGTTTACACTTTTGTAAAAATTGATTTAAAAAAATTCAGATCCAAATCCATATCTACAACAATGGCATATGCTGGTTTCTATTGCTAGGACAGGGTGGTGATTAAAGGTGATAAACACCTTTAATAGCCATGGGATGGAGGAGAAATTTTATTCGGTTTACATTTAAAGCAGAATCCACTAAAGCAATGTGAGAACTGAAGGACAGCCATCCTTCAAAATTCATTCTCACTCAAATTTTGTGACACAGTTCTCCAACCAACTAATGATTTACAAAAATGCTACTATTGGGCACTAGTATTACTATTAGTAGCAAAAATGCTACTATTTTTATACTATTGTATCAAAATGAGCGAAAACATTAGAAATGTGTTCTATTAAATTGCTTGGGGAAGTACATTAGTCAAAATGTCATGCAAAAATGTGTTTATTAGAAGAAATTTGCACAAAAATGCTGAAGAATTTCCATGAGGACCTAAAAATACCCCACAAATTGCTGCAGAAATGTGGTGAACTGAATATACGATTGGAAAAATGCGAAATTGTCATTCTTCCACCCCAAGTATAGGCACATTCCTTTTCCTGTTCAAAAGTCAGATGATTTCAAGGATTCTGAATGAATGATTGGGGCAGCTGAGGTGGAAATGCTTCTTGACTGCAGTCGGGGCTGGATGGAGCCTGAGAAATTCATATTTGAAAGAAAAAGTGGTGGTATTTTAAGAAGTCAGCCAGGTGTCTGGCTGAGGAGGAAGTGAAGACAACTGAGAAGAGCGATGAGATGTGACAGAGGAAAGAAAGAGGCAGAATTGGAAGATGCAAACAGATGAGCTGACAGCAGTAAACAGGTTGAAACTGAAATTGCCCTTAAAAGGGGAAGTCAAAAGATGATTTGATTAAGATGAGTAAATGACAAAAAGGAAAATGAAATTGGGAAGAAAAGCCCATCAGCATCCCACACAGCAAAAGGAAGAGCAGATCATTGTTGTTAATGAGGGCTCATGCCCATCATTCTTATCACCAGCTTCTGTCTAGAGCATTTAGCCCCTGAGACATGGCAGAATGTATGCCTGTATGCAGTTCAGATCATATTTCTGTCTAGCATTGTCCTTCAAAGACATCTCTCTCTCTCTCTCTCGTTATGCTGGAATTGCAGGCTCAGCTTTTAAACTTCTTTTTCTTAATAAGCAATTTGTACAATCACACAAATTGTATGTTCTCTGATGCATTAACTTTGCCAAAACATGGTTGAGAAGAGATGGAGGGCATGAAATAGCTTGGACTCTGCTATTGTAAAGTAGATAGGCTTAGCTGCTGATCAAAGAGATTAGAAAATGAAATGGAAATTCAGTAGGTTAATATACCCTATGAGTTATGACTATTTGGGAATATAAGGGTCTCATCAGCAGTATTTGAATTAATATTCAGCTGTGAGTCCTGCAAGCTTCTGTATGTGAATTGGGAGGGGTCACCATCTTGCCCTATGCCTCAGGCAGCAAAATGTCTTGGGCTGGCCAAAGCTCTTCAGGTGTCCAATTAAATGTGTAGGTGAATAGAACAAGGCCATATACTTTGTAAGACTCAAAGTAGAAGCAAAAATAAATAAATAAGGGAAGACAGACAGGACAATAGCAATAAACATGGAGAATGTATATCCAGATCAATCATGGAAAAACTATACTAGCCTAATCAGTCCTGAGGTTTATGGTAGGATATTTCTTCTGAACCTCAAATATGGTGATCAGTACAATCCTTTAAAACAGGAAAACCTCAATTGCTGATTCATTTCAAGCAAATTTATTGGGTTCAGCTCTGCATGCCAACATGGTGAGAGTTAGGCCTGGCGGATATCAGTTTTGGGGTTGATTACCTAGAATATTGCCTTCCTCTCTATATGCCTACCTGAGCTCTAAAGCGTCTCCAGGAGCCCTGCTCCACAGTGGCATGCAGTCAGTGGACTAGGGGGACTAGGCTATTCCACTAAATGTTCCCAGTATTAACACCTGGTGCCTCCTTCCCAAAGCCTGGGAAGCTTCTGCCCAGCTTAGGGAGGGAGGCATGAGGCTCACGTGTGTGACGTTGGGAAGTCCACCCCTCCCAATAGCCCTTGCAAGCTGGTGCCTCTGTCCCTAACTGTTCCCCTATGAAAAATATCACCTCACGTCACTGCTGGTCAAGTGTGAGGTGTGTGGCTACCAATTCTATGGCCATTTTGGTAGTGGTATCCCGACTATGCAACAGTCTCCCCAGAAAATCTTATCTAATACCCTCTCTATGGTCTTTTTGACACAAAGGGAAGACCTTTTCATTCTTCACTCGGTCCTTTCTTTTAAATTCGGGGCAGAAATCATTTTATGCAGAAAACAGGAAATGTTTTCTGTGCTACATTATTGTATTGTATTGTATTGTATTACATACTGTATTTTCCCAGGGAATATTTATTGATGGGCAGGCATAGACTTTTTAATCATCAAACTCCTCCCCCTCATCACAAATGTATATAACCCTCTCCTCAACATTGCTTTTTAATTGGTGTTATTTGGGGAACTCTCTTCCCTCCTTCATGCAACTTTGATCGTTTCCCATCAGCTTTTTTAATATCTGTCTTCCACAAACACCTTACCACAGGCAAACACAATTCTGTTAGCAGGCTACTATGAAGAAAGTTGTTCCCTCCTGACCTAATGTCTATCATATCCCACCCGCACCCCTCTTTAACTTGACAGCAACAACTTTCCTTTAGAGCCTGACGACTTGGCAAGGGGCTTAGTTTGAGCAGCAAAATACTTTTCCACCTCCCAGTGGTCTGGAAGAGAGAGGAGCCCTTGAAAGCTCTCCATCTTTGTTGTACAAGATGCCATTTTGCAACAGATCTAATATTCTCCCATCCACCTCTATCAAGAACAACAACTCTCACTGAAGCTTCTACACACAGAGCTACTGGTGCTTAAAATCTGTACTGAAGTGGAACTTAGAACCTTCTAAATAATGTCTTCTCTCTAGTTACAGGCTACACTCTAATGCTTCTGCTGCATAAAATAAAATATGGCAATTATGGCACATCCAGATAATGCAATGAAATTTCACATAAGTGATGTATGAGCACATATGGGGGAAAGTCCCCCAAACTTACTGAACCAAAGTCATCTGTTCTGCTGATCTGTCTGTAATCTGTTATCCTGTGCTTATTAGAATTGCTTAGAAATGTTTGTGATGAATATTATCATTCATTGGCCTCTCTGAGATGGCCATTATACAACCTCAACAGCTTGAGCATTGCACTTGTGTTTCCAGGGTGAACCTTGTTATATGTGCCTTAATCAACCTCTTTGCACTTGGCCATCAGCAATGTGGAACAGAATAGTTCAGGTTGAGGAGGTTTAATCTTGTGTGTCGCATTGTAACCCTGATTGCAATATATTGCTGATTTAATCTAACCAAATGATATGCATCTGAATCACATCCCATCAGCGCAGCTCTGGCAAGCACAGGCACTTCAACAGTGCTGGGGTTGTAGAACGAACAGATGGCACAAACAGAGTGACTATGTTTCCCAAAACACCGAGTACCTGTGCACAGAAGTGGGTGCTCTTCATACACGCACAAACACAATGCACCCACACGCTCAGTGGAGGATCTTTAATACATGCATTGGAATATTTACAGGAACGGGAGACTCACATTGGACTATTCTGTGAATTTTGCTTTGTGGCAGAAAGCAAAGACACTTACATCTTATTTTATTTTTTGCTATCTGCTGCAGGTAGCCACATCTGAAAAGGATATATGAAGAACTTAATGTGAGCCCAGTTTTGGGGGGTAGGGGGTTGTGTCTGTGCAGCATTCCCATAACTCTATGGGGTTTGTGATGTGTGTTTGCGTGCCGAGGCCCCCAGAAAATTCCCCCCAATAACTCAGACAGACACTTCATTTTAGGTTTTGTTTTTGGCATAATTTCGGCCACAACTTTATTTAAATTACAATTTTTAAATTGAGTGTTGGCCTTAGGCTTTGGTTAATCTTCTGCCCCACGGTGGGACAGGACCAGCTCTGACTTTCCTACGGTAGGAAAGTCAAGTAAACACCCCATGGGGGAGGAGATAGCTGTGTCCAGGCCGTCTCCCCTCAACATGAAATATTCCCCAAGGCTCGTGCTCTATATTGGCCCCAGCCCTGCACCATTGTGGGGGTGTAAGGATGAGAACCCCGGAGCCCCAGGATTCCTTTAATGGAATACTTCTATAAGAGCATCACTGAGGGGCATGCACCTCCATGCAATACCACTCCAAAATTTATCAACCAAAGCCTAACCGCCAACCTAAGAAGTTGTGACAATTTGCTAAGGAGTAGGCAAAAACCAAATGGCCACAGCCAATCAGCCAGATGGCAAAAATCCTACTGGGCCCCTAAATACAGGCGACCCCACAGGGCAAAGCAAGGTCACTCTAAACCTGCAAAGGAAAAGGAGGTGGGCAGGAGGGAGATTCAATCACCAAGCAAGAGTGAAGCTGGACGCTAAGACACTGAGACTTAAGCACTTGCCCTGTCAATCAAAGAATTGATACATGCATTTTACCCCAGCAACAATCAGCTCTCCAATCACCTTATCTCCCTTACTTTTAGACCCACCCCTTAACACACACACAGGCTTTTCTGCTGGGCCCTTCCCTAACACTCATTATTCCCTATAGGGGTTAATGAGCTTTGTGTAAGCTTGGCATTTGCTCAGGCTATTTGTGTGCATGTGTGCATGTAGACATCCAAACATGCCAGCTACTTTTCTTTAACCACCCCCGCCCTTTGTATCTTGCCACATTTTCATTCCATTCTTCCTCCAAGAGTTCTTAGTGGCCAGATCCACAATGGGACATGGCTCTCAATACAAACCAGCCTTTGATTTTTGAACCAAACCTCCCTGATGCCTCAGCCAGCATGACTATGTTGACTGGGGCTAATAGGAGGTGAAGTCAAAATATCCGGAAGGCACCGGTTTGGTAAAGGTTTGGTAGAAATGTTTTATTAGGTTCAAAGAATGCTGCCAGCAACTCTACATAAAGCTGGAGTTCCCCTCACATCCACAGGGAAAACTCACATGTTCCCTTTTCAGCCATCACAAAATGATGTGGAAAGGGCGAAAGTAAGGTTGCTTCCAGATGGTCATTATGTTTCTAAAACCATCTTAAAGGTAAAGGTAAAGGGGCCCCTAATCGTTAAGTCCAGTCGCAGACGACTCTGGGGCTGTGGCGCTCATCTCGCTTTACTGGCCGAGGGAGGTGGCATTTGTCCGCAGACAGCTTCTGGGTCATGTGGCCAGCATGACAAAGCATGCTTCTGGCAAACCAGAGCAGCACACGGAAATGCCATTTACCTTCCTGCCGGAGCGGTACTTATTTATTACACTTTGATGTGCTTTCAAACTGCTAGGTTGGCAGGAGCTGGGACTGAACAACGGGAGCTCACCCCGTTGCTGGGATTCGAACTGCTGACTTCTGATCGGCAAGCCCTAGACTTTTCAGAAAGGAAACATAACATAGCATAAATTCAGGCAAAATTTATTTTCTTAATGGAACTACAATAATTAGACCTCATGTATAAAATAAACAGGAAATCTACAGCACAGAAAATATAATCTATGCCAGTGCTTTTTTTTCTATTTAAAAAAATATTTAGGAGTACTCTCATTTTCCTACCCATATTGAAATACTGCCGCTCAATGAGGCTAAACTTAGATTCACTAAATGTTTAGGGGTATGGGTACCCCTGCATCCCCACAGAAGCATAGCTGCCAAGTTATCCCTTTTTAAAAGGGATTTTCCCTTATGCTGAATAGGCTTCCTCGCGAGAAAAGGGAAAACTTGGCAGCTATGCACAGAAGAAAAAGCACTATGCCATACATGTAAATAAAGCCAAGTTGTGGGTCAAATACTAATTAGGCATGGTCTGATTAACACTTTCAATAATGAAACTACAAAGTGAATATGGTAATCCCTCATCTTTCATAGGTTCCAAGGGATTTTTGTATATACACAAAAAGCAAACCTTTGGAGCTGCCCCATGACTAGCAGGTGAGCAAGAGATGAGAGAGCTCCCCCCCCCCAAGACCTCTCAGAACCAGTGGGCCAAGTAGGCCTTGCCCAGCAAGCAAGGCAGAGAGATTGGAAGCTGTTTTTTGTGCCTGGCCCACTTGGGTTACCTGGAGCTAAAAGAGTTTTTGACCTCTCAGCCTTGCTTGGGCAAGCAAAGTCTGCTTAGTGGACAGCTTGAAAGCTCTTTTTGCACCACGTCCACTTGGGTTACCTGGCACAAAGATTGCTTTTAAGCTCTCTGCCTTCCTTGGGATTTGACTTGTACCATTTCAGCCAGCCCGCCGTCAACTACATATGGTTGAAATGCACATACGATGGCGGGGTTACTGTACTGCAGCCCCCCCCCCCCGCGCTTTGTTTGGGACTGGGAGGGATATGTATCGGTCAAAGGTTTCCCTCCACCCATCCCTGTCAGCGCCCATCAGCCTCTGCTTGCAGAGTGTCACCAGCATCACTGAGGTGGAAAAAAAATCTGTATTTTACCATATCATCGATGACAGAAAGCAGCTGGGAGAAATCCCACTTTTTAGCTAACTAGCTTAGCTGCCAATGTACTTATGAAACAAGCGTTTGATACATAGTTAAAAACTATACCTCGCCTTCCTCCGAGGAGCTGAGAATGATGTATATGTCTGTCTCCCTTATCCTCGCAACAACTTTGCATCTATAAAGGCTTCTGAGCGCTTGCCTCTGGTGCCACCACAGAAGGATTAGCTTAAATGGGTTAGGGTAGTGAAGGAATAATCACACAATCACTTTGTATATGTCCAAACTCAGCTCACGTTCCTTCAGGATATATCATTCAGGGATCCATGCTTCATCACACCTTGATTTATGCCTCATCACACATGGACATGTTTGGGATGACGGGTGGGATAGAAATTGAATGAATAAATAATACATGTATCTTGCACATAGGGTGCAAATTTGTACTAGCTAACAACTCACCTTGACAGAAAATCAGTCCGGCACATTGCTAGTGCCAGGGCCACTTCTACTGTTATTTTATTTGATATTTATTTATTTATGCAATTTTGCAAATCCTTTTGTTTTTTAAAAAACAAACCTCTAAGCATAAAATGGTAAAATATGGTAATTATCAATAAAATACAGATAAAATCAACAGAATTTAATAAACAAAGATACATGAGAGAGCTGTGTGTCTATGTAGGGTTACTGAAATAAAAGTGTTTGTATGTTCAGACCCAGAGACCTTTCCCCTAAATAAATTCACACATGACTCAAATTTTGGTTTGGTTTTTGGCAGAATTTAGTCCACAACTTTATTGATTACAGAAAGTAATAGGCTCTGGTTTGACTAGCTCCCTGCACCCTTTGCAGGTAGTGCTGACCCAGGGCACCAGCATAGGTCAGCCAAGGGTGAACACCTGGATAGGCGGAAAACTGGGAACAGGCTACTGGTATGTCCACCTCCCAGATGTCCCCCTGGACTCAGGCATGGGCACAACCCCATCACAGGAAGGGTTCTCCCATCCCTATCACCTGAACCAAAGCCTATTCGCAACCTTCCTGCCGTGCCCCTGTCCCAACAACAGACAACACACGACGGCATAGCAAGGTCAAGCCCCCAAAGCCCAAAAAGTAGGGAGAGGTGGGCAGGTGTTCCAATGCAAAATTCCAAAAGAGGAAGCTCTGGGTCATGTGCATGGGTATATATAGGTCCCTCGATCTGTTTGGACTGTGCCCCATTGGCCAGATTGAACCCAACACCGAGGGACCTACCAATCGGGTGTTGTGGCTGATGAATCTTACCCACCCACAACACAGGTGGTCAGTCTCCAGGTCTCACCGCAGCACGTGCCCTCTTTGAAGGAGGACCCGATTTAGCAGGCACCTAGAACTGTATAATGAAGATGCCTGCCTAATGTTAATAGGCAGGGACTTCCAAGCACTGCCACAAAAAAGATAGATTTGTCACAGGTGTCATTAGGCAGAGTAGGCCCATGAGATATTATCTGGATTTTCTCCTTTGGGTACTACAATGCTTCAGGCCAATCCTCATAACTGAGAGCCATGGGAGTGCAGATTAAACCCTGCCACCCATCTGGGGCCCGTCTCAGTCCCAATTTTCCTTCCCCTAACCTCCAAAAGTTGTTCTGGAAAGGCCCAAACTAAGTGCCCTATGGGTCCTGTACATAATTCACTCAGTTTTCAATTATGCTTCATTTTCAGAAGAAGGACATTAACAGTTGCTTTTTGGCTACTTTGCATTCATGACCACACTGAATAAGTTAAAACCAAAATACAAACTAAGTTCACATTTTCAGGTCCTTTGCTTAAATCTTCCAGTTCATCATACGGAGTGATTTTGAGATTTTATGTTGTTTGCCATAGTTTGTGGCAAACATAGTTTGTGTTGTTTGCCATCAGCACGTGACCTGATCACATGAGAGTATTAGCTGAGATATTTGCAAAGTTTGTTTTAGGAGAATTTCCACAAACAATTCTGGGTTTTCAGAGCTTTCCCTGTCCCAAGAAATTTCTACTAGAGTTTTTAAAAACTAACAGTGTAAATATTCAAATTTTTCCAAAATGTACAGTATTTCCATTCATATTTTGCACTGAAAGTTTGCATCTGAATTCTGAAGGAGAAATGAATGCCTTCAAATTAAAAAAATGAATATTTAAAACTTTTGGCATGTTTTGATTATTTTTTATTTCCACAGATTCTTGCAAAGTGTGCCAAGGAACAAGCTATGGTAATAAGATACTGTATAAACATCCCCAAAAGAATATTCAGGGGTCTCCAAACTTTCGAGTCCAGTGGATACTTTTGGAATTGTGAGACTGTTCCATGGGTTGCAAAATGGTCGCCATCAAGGCAAGTCAGAACACAAAATGACGGTCACATCTAAAAGAGCAGAAAAAGCAACAGGCCCGTGGAATGATGCAACAATGTGCACACACCATCACTGGGGAAAGATACCTACATCCACCACTGTCACATTCACTCACAGCTCTTTGCACATCTCTTCTGTTCAGAACAGAAGAAAGGGTTGGTATCCAATCCTGGAATCCATTTAGATGTGGACATATTTCAGGGGATGTGTTCAATATAGGAGAGAGGAGGCACTGCTAAGAGGAAGTCAGCAGGAAGAGTAATGCACATTTTGAGGGGATGTTTATGGAAACCATACATGGGCACGATTGATGCCCTGCTATGAGCTGAGTTTATTTGAGGAAGGTGTATTACAACTGGAATTAAGCAGGCACAGTTTAATTTATACACAAGATAATTTATACACTTGAGATAGACCCTGAAGATATTGCTAGCTTCTGTTCAAGAAGAAGCGCTCCTCCAATTGCATGCAGGGGCAGAGGAACTGGGTGCAGTGGGGGCAGACGCCCTGGGTGCCCTTACTGAGGGGGGGTGACATTCGGAGCACAGCCCGTGGCTCCCAAGCCTACCCCGAGCCATCGGAGGAAGGGGGAGCTGCACCGCTTTGCCAGCTGCATCCCCCCCTTCCCTCTTCATTTTGATAGCTGGGGGGAGGCTTGGGAGTTGTAGGTGGGCAGCACACTAAATGTTCGCCAACGGCGGCTTGCTCCAACCCCCAGCTGCAGGGTGTGCGTGCTGCTCTGTACACCCAAAACAATAAGATATCTTATTGTTTTGGAATCTTCATTTCCCGTGATCGTCTGTTCTGGTTTTTTTTGCTCTGTACACCCAAGCAGCTATCACGCACCTGGGAGGGAACACCCTCAGCACCCTGCACCCCTCGGGAGTGCGCCCGCCCTGGGCAGCACGGGCATATGCTCCGCTGCTGCTTGCATGTATGGAAAAATAGGGCAGAACCAGAAATGATTTGCTATCTATAAAAAGTCTATAAAAATGTCTATTTCTCCCTTTTTTCTACTTATTGCTATCTTTTACCATTAATATATGATATGATATCATCATGCTGCACGTTTCCCCACTCCCAACAGCCAGCAACGTGGGCAAGAACGGACTCAGTGTAATGATGTCATGCAGTACATTATGGAGGGGAGGGAGAGAAGCAGACATGGGGGAGCTGACTTTGACAGCCTCCATCCTGTTGTCTTCACATTGGCAGGCAGGCAGGCAGGCAGGCAGGCAGGCAGGCAGGCAGGCAGGCAGGCAGACAGGCAGACAGGCAGACAGACAGACAGACAGACATCAATAAATGTTTCATTTCTGTTTCATTTCTGTTAACAAGGACATAAATGTCTACAGTAGAGTTGAGGTTCCTTAACCTTCATAAGAACTCTACAGTCAGTAGTGTAGTGCAAATATTGCACAAACATAGAGAGTGGCATTATTTCCACAAAGAGCCAAACAGATGTTCAAGCCGGGCCCTGATTTATAAGGTACATCATGTTTCAGATTGAAAAAACATATGATGAATTTCGCAGGTGTCTCATTGATTTATTGACCACGTAGCAATTTATAAGTCATGTCAGTAACTTTATAAGTAACACAATTAATTCCAAAGTTATTCCTGAGTTACCCAAGTTGGGTGTCACTGATGGATAAGCAAAAGGACTGACTTATAAGTTGATGCTGAACTATAAATCAGGTAGCCGAGCAATAAATCATGAGATGGATGGATTTGATTACAACGCTGAATAGCAAGTCATGCAACTGTATCACACGTGCTGAGCAGTTTGGCCAGGGCTTCAACATCCATTTTGCGCATTTTGTTTGGAAATGTGCAGATTGATTTAACAGGCAGACACACAAATCATCTCTCTGCTTTGTAACCCAAGCTGATTTAAAAGCTGTGTTTATCCAAGCCATGTTTATCAATGCACTCTTGATTTAGCACAAAGGTGCCTGCTTTACCTGATGTACATTTGCTACTCAGCAGGTTGGGCCTGGATGCACAAAAGGCAATGTTGCTTGTTCCTTTGTCTTTTGTCAGGCAAGACAGGAGAGATATGGATTGATGCCATATGCTTTGTAAACAGAATTATAGGATGTTAGACCGGGAGTGTTAAAAGCCCTTGCAGAAAATAGATCAAGAGTGGTTGGCTCTTGTTAACTACCCCAGGCAGTCATTACAAGAGATCTGAGAATTTCCTTACTGACTTCTGTTAATGCTGACAAGGCACGTGAGTGAATAATGCCTGAGTGAAGCAGATTATAAAACAGAGCTGTGGTTACTCTTCATGCTGCCAGGTAAATGTCTGCCGTCCTCTTCTAATACTTCCCCTGCCCTTCTGATAAGCAGCAGCTATCTGTAGTCCTGTTCAGACATTATTTGATCCCGTGCTGTTCAGCATGGCAGCAACAAGTGGTCTAGCACCATGTAGCCCCACCCCTGATGTTGCACCCTCCTCCCTTTCTGCCCCAAGTGCCCCATGGACCAACATGGAGGGGGTTTCATGTGTCTTGCTGTATGTATGACAGCTTCTCCAAGATCTGCCCCCTTGACGCAGACATTCACATTGTACAGACATAAGGGCAGTCAATGTGGAAGCAACGATGTGGAGGATTAATTTTTCCTTGCCTCCTGAATAGGATGAAGCTGTGGAAGTATCGAACTGGTGTCAGGAATCAATGAGGTGCTGAATGAGGGCCAGCGCACTGAAGATCAATCCGGATAAGATGGAGGTGCTGTGGGTATATGCTTCCTGGGTTCAGGGAGATAGCAATAAGTCTTTTCTGCATGGGACTGCCCCCCCCCCCGGATAAGCTTTGCAGCTTGGGTGTTCTACCCAAGGCACCTTTGTCACAAGAGACATGAATAGTCTCAGTGGCAAGGAGTGCCTTTTATGAGCTTTGACTGGTTTGTCAGCTGCAGCCTCTCTCAGACAGTGGTTGTTTGGCCAAAGTTACGCATTGGTATTACTGGAATGCTTATATGTAGGGCTGTCATTTAATATAGTTTGGAAGCTTCAGGTGGTACAGAATACAACTGCCAGGATTTTTACTGGCACAGTCAATTCAGTTCATATGTCACCTGTGTCAAAAGAGCTCCCTTTCTGAGCCCAGTTCAAAATGCAAGTATTTACTTTTAAAGTATTACCATAAATAGACTGGGCCTTGAAGGAATGACTTCGCCCATATTATCTTGCACACATTCTCAGATCATCAGTAGAGTCCCTTGTTTCTGCTCCACCATTGCCAGAGGTGAAACTGGTGACAACCAAAGAGATTACCTTTTCCATGGAATCCCCTCCCCAGAGAGGCTTGCCTGCAGCCAACAATGCATTCTTTTATTCTTCCACGCTTTAAAAAAATTGCAGGCATATTAAAAAGCTTGCCAATGACCCAGTTTTACCTGCTGGCCTGTTTTTATTATGTTATTTTACTGTTTTGATGCTTTAACAGTGCCAATCACCCAGTGAAAGATAGCACATAAATAATGTAAGTAAATAAAAACAGGCACCTTGCAGTTCAACATCTTATTTAGAAGAATTCAATTTTGTAAGGAGAGGGTTTTGTTGATGTTAGAATAATAAAATCATAGAAATGTAGAGTTGGAAATGACCCCAATTCTCAGTCACCAAGTGCCCAGAATTCTCAGTTGTGTTACAAATGCTTCTTCCTCTGCTCACTTGACCAATGATCAGATATTGACATCACTAGCGCAAGAAAACCTCAACAGTGATTGCAAACAATTGAGGGTGGTAGACATGGATGAGTAAAACTCCTCTTCTCTCTAACTCAACAAAAGGATCATGCAAACTAAAGAAAAAAGGAGGGGAAAGGCAGGGGGGGCGGAAAACAGGTACCCAAACTGTAAAGTAGGAAAGCAATGAGACTGGAGCTAAATTATAGACCCGAAAACAAACAAATATCCTATTTCTCATATGGATATATTAGCCTTGCCTCAAAATACCTGGTGTGTGATGTGACAGTTTGCTTTTAAAGGAGAACAGGGGGGAATTGCTCTGAATCAAGAAGCACCTGTGTTGTTGAATGCTCTGTGTTTTGCACTAGTGATGATTGAACTGTGCCACACACCTGACCTCCCTCCGACAGTCACTGCTGCATACTAGGATTGGGGGGGGGAGAGTAGCAAGATGACGGTGAGGTCAGCCTGTTGCAAATGTGCCAGTGGAGGCAATCCAGCACTCTTGCTAGCATGTTTGCATTGTGCCAACTGTGCCGCCTTGCCCCACCCTTCCCTGTATGCAGCAGCAACACAGCTAGAGGAAGCAGAAACACCCATTCTCTACTGGTGTTTGGTTACAAAGAGTAGCACCCACCCTCCCAATGCAAGATAAATCTGGACATTTTTCAAAGGCTGAAAAGCTAGTTGCCTTGGGTTTCTGAAACTGGACATGAAGGAGTGGCTGACCCCTATGTTGACTTTCAAGAACAGTTGGCTGCCCTAGAACGGCTCACCTGACTTGCCTCTTTCCTCAGCCGAGACAGCTGTCCTCCTAATAGCAGGCTCTTGTCAAGGACAGGGAGGCAGTTGAAAGCTACAACGAATCCCTTGGGTGGTCACCTTGTTGCTTCCCGGACTGTCAAAATGTCTGAGCTGGATGTTTCAGACATGGCATTGCTTTTCCACAACTGTCACCTCTGCTCCTGACTCAGCAAACTATGGGGGCCGTGTTTGTTCAGGAAGGAAAATGTCCTCTCTGAATTTTCTGCACGCTGTGTGACCCAACAGCTGCCTCCAAACATGGGAAAATTACATTAATCATCAATGCTCTGTTCCTTTCAGCTCTGTCAAGAAGCAGAGAGGCAGCAATGATGCAGGGCAAACTGGGGCAGGAGCTGCGTGATTGATACAAGGCCACCGAGAGGAGAACAGCGCTCAGGTTAGGATGGGACAAAGTCAATAGATTTCAAAGTGTCGGTCTGTGAATGTAAATGCAGCACTCAGGAAGGCACACTTGCTGTTGATGGCCTCCTTTCATTCAGCAGGAGGCCACACTCCACAACCTCCTGCTACCCGCTTGCACTTCTGGTTTTGACATGCATAAATCATAGCAGCACCATCCTCTCTCTCTCTATAATTATCTCCAATGCAGTCGGCCCTCTCATCTCGGGATGGAACTCTGAAAACCTTCTCTACAAATGGGAATATGCATTTCGTATAGGTAAACAGTGCATTAACATACAAATTGGTTGTTGTTAACGGTGCTGCTCATTGAAATTTTTAAAATATACATTTTGAGAAGTGGGAAACGGCTTGTTTTGAAAAGAAGGGATTCATTTTAAACAATTATCATTTCCTGCTAATTACTCTATGGTGCTTTCCCCCCTTAAAATGTGCATTTTCCTAACTGGCCATAAGTCAAAAATTAGCTTACGGACCAAGAATCCAGGGGTTGTTTAAAGGTCATTTCCTATTTCTTGTGTCATAGTGAGCATCTGGGATGAATGTTACTTATGATAATGTGGCAATATGATTGCTCCATCTCAAACGTAGCCTGCAAATTCAACCCACATCTACAAACTATCATACTCTTAGCCTGTAACAGCTCAGGAGTGGTTTTCTGAACTATATTCTGAAGAAAAAAAGAACAAATTCCTATGCCCCAAAAAGTAGCCCAGAGATGCATTTTAAATAAAAAGGACACATTCTACTCATGTAATAACACCAGGCAGGCCCCACAAATAACCCAGAGATGCCTTTTAAATAAAAGGACAGATTCTACTCATGTAAAAGCACGCTGATTCCTGGACCATCCACGGCTGGATTTAGAAGACGATTGGGCCGGATCTGGGCCCCGGGCCTTAGTTTGCCTACCCATGTTCTATGCAGTTCCACAGTGAACTATCCTGCTTCCTTGTATACATCTGGAGTCTACTCAGTTCCACAGTGAGCTAACCATGGTGTTGATCTCCTGTCTGGACTCTTCCAAACCTTCACTAGTAACCCCTATGAACTCCAGCCTAGGACAAGATACAATCCCATTTTGGGTAGTGATGCAGTAAATGAGGGCAGAGTTGAAAATTATGTCCCTGACAAAGCTGCCACAGAAACATGTTCAAGTATACCCAGTCCACATTCTTTACAACAGTTAGTCATGGGGAAGCTGATCTAAATGTAGCTTTGACCACCAGAATGACTAGTGGCATGTGGTAAGTTTTCCATCTCCTAGTCATATTGTGAAGCAGGACGTAACGTATGACTCAAGGCCATCATACTGTGATTTTCTGCATCCACATTTTGCATGAGTGACAGCTGACAGGGGATAGAAAACCGAATTGTGGGTCCAACCAGCTGTATTCCTCCAAGAAGTAGAAAGCTCTCCAAGAAGTGGAAAGCTCTCCATATTCATTCAGGCCACCTATTGCAGGGTTATTTGGTATTGGCTTATTTGGCCTGGTACTTGCTACAGAAAAATTCAAAATGCATTGCATTCCATGTAGTAATAATTGCTGGCCTTTCTGCTTCGGCTTCCATCATTTTATCATTTTGCAGCCTCTGATTTTGTCTTGTGACAATTGCAGGGATCTGGTCCTAAGATTTTTTTTGTCCTCATTTTACCTGTGAAGCATGGGAGTGGCTGTCCTGTTTTTCACAGTGGGATCCACCAGGACAAAGCTCTTGAGCAGTAATTTATTAGATGGGCAGATAATCCTTTGTGGTTCAGCACAACAATATAGGTAGTCTTTTCTCTGTTGATTAATGCCTTCTGAATAGAGCTTTTCATAAAAGAGAGGCTAGACTCTTGGGATGTAAGTACTCTATCTGTTAATGTATTTGCTACATAGAGATTTCACCTGATACAGCACTGAGATACAAGGAGTTCACCTGACATAGCATGGACATACAACTTCACACAACAATAGCCAGAGTGCATGCTTGTTGTGTCCTTCTCAGCCACCCACCAGGACACAATAGCTCCTGATGGGGCAGGGCGCCAAGATGCGCCCCTCAAGCCCCTCATACTACACCACTGTTTACATCTGCTTTCATGTCTAGAATTAAGCAGCACCAGCCACGACCATGTCTGTTTATGCCAAATAGTATGGCAATCTTAGGAGTAGCAGCAATAAAACATGAAGGAATTGTTGGGTTTCTTGAATAATCAAAGTTGCTTTTGAGCCGGTCTAATGTCAATACTGTCTAAGAAAAACAGGTGCCGGTAATTTCTGTTTAATTGCTCATAGGTGTGGGCTCTACTCCATGTATATAAGGCTCTGTTGGAAAGCATTTTGTGTGGTAGTTTTGTGGGAGTATGGTGGGAGGTTTAGAGAGGTTTGAAGGTTTGGAATGTGGGTATGTAAAGTTGCTGGGAGAGAGAGCGTTTATCTTCAGTTTAAAGTCTCTTCCGAGTCAGCTTGTTTTTCTGTTAGAGAAAGCCAACCTTTTGTTTTTCTTCTGTATACTTTAAATGGTATACAGTGGTACCTCGGTTTATGAACACAATTGGTTCCGGAAGTCTGTTCATAAACTGAAGCGTTCATAAACTGAAACGAACTTTCCCATTGAAAGTAATGGAAAGTGGATTAATCTGTTCCAGACGGTCCGCGGAGTACTTAAACTGAAGTGTTCATAAACTGAAGCAAACTTTCCCATTAAAAGTAATGGAAAGTGGATTAATCCATTCCAGACAGGTCTGCGGAGTACTCAACCTGAAGCGTACTTAACCCGAAGCATGGGAGTAATTGGTTCCGGAAGTCTGTTCATAAACTGAAGTGTTCATAAACTGAAGCGAACTTTCCCATTGAAAGTAATGGAAAGTGAATTAATCCGTTCCAGATGGGTCCATGGCGTTCGTAAACCGAATATTCATAAACTGAGGTGTTCATAAACCGAGGTTCCACTGTACTGCTAGCCAGGGGTTTCATGCTAGGTTGGTCTTTAAACTCTTGGTGGTGTATTTTAGCCAAGTCAACTTCTGTTTGCGTATTTTGTTTTTCTATAAACTCTGCGTGAAGCGTACTTTGAAGGGAAACTGGGAAACTGGAGTATATGCTTTATGTTAGCACTCTTAATACCCAGTGTTCCCCAATATTATTTCCTAATAGGAATGAAGTGTGTGCCAGTGGAGTGGGACACCTCTCCAGAATCCCAGAGCTAAATCACACTGCTTGAAGAAAGCTTTGTCATCTTGTATCAGCATGGAATAGAGATTTAGTTTGATTATATTGTGCCTGATCCAGACCTGAATCAGTTTTCCTTGAAAGCAACTTATTCATAGGAGTCGCTTGAAACTTGTTAAAGGTATAGTTCAGGCTGAATATCATGGTTTCTATAATTTTGCTCTAAAAATTCGGGAGAAGTGAGCCTTCCAACAACCCCCCATGTTTTGCGCAGATGTCTCTTAACTAAGACAATATTCACCTTTTACAATATTGTTTGCAGGCAGCCATTGTTCATTGCTGCTGCTTTGGGGCCATTTTATTGCCTTCTAATATTTTTCTTCCTGGATGGGCAATCTCAGCCAACCAAGTCTTAAAGGGAATCAGAGTTTGAATGGTGATGTCACAATTTTATATCACCTTCAGATTTTGCTGCACGTTGAGAAATGAAGCCTTCAAATTTTGTAGCTTGGGGATAAATAAAGCCCATTGAAAGTGTGATTAATGCTTCCTAAGTCATACAGGGATGACCTAAGCCAATTAGGGATTACATATGCATGGAAGGTGGCATAGGACAAGTCTGGACATGGACTGGAAGAATATAATTTTCACATAAGAACTGCCTTCTTTTAATTGCTAAAGCTGGAATCTTATATACACTTATGGGGAGTATGCCCCAATGAACGCAGTAGGACTTACTTCTGAGTAAGCTTACTTGGCTTGTACTATTAACTATTCAACTAACATGTCTCTTGATAAATTTTGCTTCACTGATGTAAGTTCTCATGAATTGTGGCAGAATAATACCTTTGATTTTTTTTAATATAAAAAAACCATAGCATAAAGGTCAGGGTAAGAATTGCTTGCATTTTTCAATACCACATGCAGGAGATGTATTAAAAACAGAAATACAATCACAAGTATCCTAAACCTGCAGCTCCTGCAGCTGACTTCCAGGACTCTTATTTTATCTGCTGCTATTTTCAATATAGTCCTTGGATTGTTACTGGGTATCTTTCCAATTTTTCATATAAGGCACCTTGAAAGATACTAGGATAAATAAAAATCTTACAGTAAAACTCTCCATTCAAGGGCTGATGTTTAAATTAAAATGAATTATTTTACAAAACATGTTGACTTGGACCTTGAGATAAGTTAACTTCAGGAAAGAAAAGTTAGCTTCAGAAGAAAAATTCATCACCTCTTCTCACTTGCACCCCACCTTTGGTACCAGTGGAACTAGGGGCTGGGAAAGTTTCATTCCATTAACCTCCTGAAGTTAATTTATCTTAGGATCCAAGCTAGTCTTGCCAAACCATCTTGAAAGTCCTAATGCAATCCCAAAGTGGCTTTGAATAAAGGCAACGAGCAGAAGGTCTTGCAATGTAACCACTAACCAAACATTTCACAGTGCATTTCATATAGCCTTTTCCTCTAATTCTGTCAATCATTTCATTCTGAAAATACCTGAAATAACTGGACTCAGGGAACAGGCTGGGGAAAAAACAGAGAGGAGTCTGCATTTTGATTTGGATCCTTTGGACCACTTTGTTTGATTCACAATGGATTTATCTGCAAATATCTTTTTTTTAATTTTTTTAATATTGAGCCATCATTCTCCTCATATTGTATATGTTGCTGGAGACCTAGTCCTGTGTATTGCTTATGGCACAGAGCTGACGTCAAGCAACAGGACATGAGTTGTTATACTAATGCACTTAGACATGGGGAATTAATAGGCACAACTGTGAAGGCCTGGGGGTGATTGTGATAGTATCAAGATGCCATGAGGATGCCCTGAACATAGAGCAGACGAATAGTCATGCTACAGGCCAGCTTAAATGCTCTAAGCATTTATCTGGGCAGACGCAGCTACTGAGAGGTTACAGGGATACTATATTCTTGTATTGGCAATCATGAATCCCACTTGTCAGTGGGAACAGCGATTTGAAAAGTGTATGGCCAGATTTAAATTTTGTATTTGCCAATTGCTTTGTTACTGAGATGCTTCATTGAGCTGGCACTCAGCACATGCCCTGAAACTACTTGGCTCTATTTGCCTCAAACTGTGTGCGGTGAGTGCTAGATTACTGCCAACAAAAGAAGAGAAAGGAAACATTGGCTCAGTCTGACCACACTCCTTAACACAGCATACATGGGGCGGAGCAGAGTGCAGGGTCTGGATGTCTGCTGATTAGGCACCAGTCCCATTGGCCACATCTAATGGAAGCATATGCCTCAGTTCAGTCATGAATCAACCCTGTCAAGAATAAAGGTTTCTTTCTGACCAGCATGATCCACCAGTAATTCTATTAATATGCCATTTGCATTTCCTGGGAGATAGCCCACTGCTGGTTGCCTGGCAGGTTGGTCAGATTGTGTCAGAGACTAGCAGGAGACTAGTGTGCACGGGGGAACGGGATGAGAGGGGGACTAGAGTCTGACTTGGAAGAGGGGGGCAGGGATTTGTGGGGACCTGTACAAGCCAGCAGGCAAAGGTCAGAGGCAGGGGAAACTTCAGAGCTGGAGGGTGGAACACAGGAGGGAGGGAAAAGGAAGTAGACAAGTGAAGGGCTGGGTGCTTCCCCTCCCACTTTTGCACCATTCTCTCCCAGAACCAGGAGGGGATTGAAGAGGGAAGAGCAGAGGCAGCTTCCACACAGGCATAGTCTCCAGCTGCATGCGCACAGCCCTTCGAGGGGAGGTACATCAATGGGTGGAGAAGGAGTGGCCCCCTGTTGCTGCAACTGCTCCATAGAGCACAGACCTGGAAATAGCTGCCTAGCGGCAAGACTGGTGTACATGGATCTTCAGAGCCATAGAAAGAACTGTGGCAGCTTTGACAAGAGTTAACAATCTGCCGTGTGCATTCCTTTGGCTGGGGAGCACCCTTGACAGACTGGCTCAGGATACGCCTAAGGTGGGTTATTCAAATAAACTGCAATAACCTCTGTGGTATGCAAAGAACTCTGCATCAGAAATGCAAAATATAATGTGCCCATGGCTACATGGATAAGCCTACCTGGTCATTTAATGTGTGAACCAGGACACCTGTAGGCTTTGTAACAGGTTGGTGGTTAAATGTAGGTTTTCAGTTCTCAAATGAATGGTCTTTTTCACTTAGCATGGCTCCCAAATGTCCTTATAGAGAGAAGGGCAATGTGTTATTTATGTACAAACCAGTGCAAGCTCAGTCTCACATCTCCACATAATGGATCTCAGGTACCAGGAATGAGATAGATACATACCGTATATGTGCCTAAGACCCTTGAGATTCTTGCAGAAAAGTGTAAAATAAGGATCATTGAGGTGACTCATTAGAAAGTAGCTCCTTATATCATCCCGGCTGCTTCCTATTTGCCTCTACATCATATGTTTTACTTTTCACATCAATGTATTCTCATGCACTTGCTCACTTGGGAGCAGTGGGTGCGGGGAGACCAGAAATCACACATCTCTAGGCTGCTTCCAAGACTTAGAGTTTACTCCCAGAATACTTGGTTGGTGTTTAAAAAACCAGTGGCCTCCTTTCCAAAAGTTGAATGCCAGAGTGGAAATCAAGACATTGTAGAATTGTAAGTACAGTGAACATTTCTTATATCTTCCCTAGTGGCCATGGATTTTCAAATGCTTCTCTGTGTCTGCAGTGAGGGTTGGAGGGGAGGGTGGGGGGGGGCAGGCAGGGGAGGGAGGGAGGGAGGGGGAGTGACATGGAGTTCTGGCATAGAAAAGAATCTGCTCTGTTTCTTTGTAACATCAGAGCAGAAACTAATAAAAGCCACAGGAGCCATGCCTTGCTGTCCCACAAGACAAATTCAGCCACTGTGTCCAGACCTGTTGAACCTACTTGCAGGGGCAATTTGATGATTCTGTAGGCAGAAGGGGTGAACCTTCTGCCTACAGAATCACCAAATTGCACCTGCAAGCTCAGGTAGGTTGAACAGTCCTACCACCCCCATTTCTGATCAGTGACAAGAAATCCTGCCATGGAAAACAACCAAGATGTGCATGTTGTCAGTTAATTTGTGGAAATCTACACTGTTTATTCTACCAGCTGGATTAGGGCTCTTTACATGCTGAATTCTAGACCCCTAACCATGATGCTTCAGGGCCTTGCTCCCAAGCACATTACCCGAGTACAATGTAGCTAACCTTTTCACTTCTTCGAACCCCCAGTGTGTCACCTGTGGTCATGTATATGGCCCTTTCTCTCATCTGTGCACCCACAGCAGAGAGACTCATCATTTGCTCTCAGCAGGAGCCTCTATTAATCACTGCAGGTGCATATGTGCTTTCTGCTAATGCGCTTCTCCCTCCTCATTGGGGCTCTGTTGCAAAACTGGCTGCCACCAGCAGATATCTTAGGCAATTAATTAAGATGTCATTTATAGGCCCATTGGGTGACCTTAATTAAACTGTAAAATGGTGAACACTAATAAGAAAGATGATATCCCCGTAGGTGGCAAATCAAGTGAATTAACCTCCCAGTAAGGAAGCGTGGCTTCATTTGATAGAGGGTCTGAGGAACAGCCAAAGCATTGGAGCAGGACAACGGGTTGCCTCCCCTCACCACACCCCCTGCTAGCAAAGCACAGGATGCTCTGTGAAAACGATGCTGCAGCTAATGCACGCATTTGGGACCTCCCATAAAGCCAGCTCTCGCTTACGTGGAGCGCCTATTGATCGAAGTGTATTGTATATTCCCTACATTGTCCCCCATCAAAATAGCGTGATGGCAATGGCACTCCCAGTAATTGGAGCTTCTAATTGCCAATGCTCTGGATGTCTCCCAAGCCATTCTGATAAATGGCGCTATTATGCACACACAACGCAAACAGTCACCCATATTTTATTTATATGCATCTTGCAGAATTGAGTCAATAATTTACTCTAGAGATGATTCCTATTCAATAGAGTTTTCTCTTTGATATATTAGCTACTTTGAGTAAAAACCCAACTTACTCACACCAGTCAAGATTAAAGAGCAGCAGAATGAAGACAGAGCAAACTGTGGCCGTCTCTGGAACATATCCTGGAGCTAATTTTTAGGGGACGGGGAGTGGGGAGGAGTCTGGACTCACCCTATAGCCAGTAAGGGGGGAACCCTATTACCTTATGTCAGTCTTTGCCAAACTTGTGCCCTCCAGCCAGCATATGTGTGAGCTTTGTGCCTAACCTGGGATTTGAAACTGGGTCTCCCAGGTCATAAAAACGGTAAAGGTAAAGGACCCCTGGACAGTTAAGTCCAGTCAAAGACAACTATAGGGTTGTGGCGCTCATCTTGCTTTTAGGTCAAGGGAGCTGGCGTTTGTCCACAGACAGCTTTCCAAGTCATGTGGCCAGCATGACTAAACCACTCCTGGCGCAACAGAACACTGTGACGGAAACCAGAGTGCATGGAAATGCCATTTACCTTCCTGCCACAGCAGTACTATTTATCTACTTGCACTGGCATGCTTTCAAACTGCTAGGTTGGCAGAAGCTGGGTCAGAGCAGCAAGAGCTCACCCTGTTGCGGGGATTCAAACCGCCAACCTTCTGATCAGCAAGCCGAAAAAGCTCAGTGGTTTAGACCACAGTGAAACCCGCGTCCGTCTCCCAAGTCATACTACGACACTAACTACTAAATCACACTGGCTCTACATTCCACTGACTATGTAGTCATATATTCTAATTATTTCTTTCCTGCCTTTAGGGATGTAAATGCAAATCTTTCCAAGGTAGGGCACCAAAGATCCTTACAACTTAGTGTGTGGGTGTGGGTGTGTATTCCTTGTTGTTGTTGTTGTTGATCAAAATACAAGTCATCATGGTCTTTCCGACTGGGTACCTAGTATCAGTTCATCATCTTACTCTAACAGAGAACTCTGGGCCAAATTACATAGTATGTTAGCTCATGTAGCTGGCCTTTAAGTGCAGGAGGTTTTAAAACACAAATTGCCACCATGCAGGGCAGGGAGAAATCTTACCAATACTGGGTATGGATGCTTTCCCTTCCACACTCCAAATCCAGCTCAGGGCCCTTATAACTGTAGATTTCATTGGGCTGTTTGTTTGTTTGTTTGTTTTAAAGCTCTCCTATGCTTCAAGTGGAACTTTTTCTCTCTATGCAGCTTGTAGATGATTTGACAGGGGTGGGGAATCAGGACCAGGGACATAGTGGGGACAAAGAGTTAAAGCCACGTACTCCACACCCTTGAAACAAGGCATGAGAATGCTTGTGGTGGGACCCTGAAGCACAAAAATTAGAGTGCTCAGATGCAAAAGAGGGCAGAGCAACTATTGCACCTTTAATAGTTGCACAGAAGACAACGTTGCAGCAGGTGCAGTTTGCCAGGCAAGCAAAAGCTGCTGAAATGCCATCTTCTACACAAGGTGGCCAGGATAGCTCTGTTGGTAGAGCAGGAGACTCTGAACCTCAGGATTATGGGTTTGAGCCCCACATTGAGCACAAGATTCCTGTACTGCAAAGGGTTGGACTAGATTACCCTTGAGGTGCCTTCGAACTCTACGATTCTATGATTTTATAATTAAAGGTGCAGGAGCCCTGCACTTTTTTAAACATCTGATTTCCCAACATAAATTATTATTTGGGATGGGGCATCTAAATGGACAGCTCACACACACACATGCCAAACACACAGCCCAGTAAAAACTGAGCAGGCTCAGTAGCCATGGAATGTTAAGTGCCAGCTGGAAAATGAAAATGGTGGGGGAAGAGTGAGAAGCCCTTCTGGGAGGGTGGCTGGAGCCCTGAACAGGAGAGAGGATTCACTGTAACATTTTGTTGCAGGTCCCACTTGCCATGATGAATAACCATTCCTCCATGAATTGGTCTTCTTATCCTCTTTTAAAATTATCTAAACTATTAGCCATCATGTGCCGTAGAAGCGAATTCCATGAATTAGGTATGCATTGTTTTGAAGAAGTGCCACTAGTGCTCATAAAGTGTCCTATCAAGAAAATATTATTAGGTACACATGCTGTGCTAATAACTTTAAAAGAAAATGGGAAGTTTCTTGTTTATTTATTTTTTTAATGTTAGAAGATGAAGGGGGGGGGATTCTTTATATCTACAGCACCAGCCTCTATATACATTAACTTTAGGGAAGATCATTACAAATTTCTGTATCAATGGCACTGAGGGCCAGAAAAATTAAGTAAGATATACGGCAAACAAAATATTAAAGATGTGATGAGGACAGAGCTGATTTTGAACAGGATTATTGAGAATATTCAAGGTCTGTTGAACATACCCGTAAAGTATATTACAGGGTGCATAATTCCATTAAAAAGAAATAGAAGTGAAAGTACTGAGTTATATTAAATATTCAGTTAATCAGGGGGAAAAGTGAGACCTGCAACAAATTTTGCACAGCGTACTCCTGTTCAGGGTTCCAGAGAGCCATATTCCTGGATACTCCATTCTGCTCTGATCCCCCAGTTTTCTGTTCTCCCTCTGCAACAGCTATTCAACATTCCTTGGCCAGAAAGCACTGGGCTTGTTTCTTGTTAGGTAACAGAAGGCAGAAGGTTCCAATTCCCAGCAGCTCCTGCCAACACAGCCAATTGTCCAAGAAAATCTGCAGGGCATCAGGTTGGGGAAGACTGACAGAGAGTAGGGATGGGAAACCTACCAACATCTATCTTCCCTGACTATTGGCCATCCAGACTGGGGCTGATTGGAGTTGGAGACCAACAACATCTGGGAAGCCACATCTTCTCTATTTCTGACACAGAGGCATGTATGCTGTGTCCATATTCCTATCTTCCATATTCTATTAATACACATTCATGAAGGACGGTATGCATAGGATACAGTGTAAAACCTGCATGGCAAAGTTTAATATTTGTGTCTGTAAACCGTAAATGAAAATAAAATATTTATTAAAAAAATAAAATTAGTATTTGTACATAGAAAGCAAAGGTTCTCTCCTGGAAACAGAGATGCATATCTCAAAGAACAGAGGGCTGATTTTTCAGCATCACCAGAAGACAGAATATTCAGCAGGCAATTACTTCTGCTGCTGAACCCAAGCAGCATAGCGGAGCAGCCCGATAACTACTGCTCACCTCATGGCTGCCGGAGAGCACATCCCTGGACCACTTCCCAGAGTATCAGACACTTGAAGGAAAATCAAGATTGATTCTGCTTCTCTTGCCAAGGCTCTCCTCCCCTTTCAATTTATTTGGACCTCTTCAGAGACTCTTGCTGAGAAATGCATCAATGCTACATATTGTGGATTCTCTTTGTATTTTTACCAGCACTCCAGGGCCAAACTCATAGCAAGACTCAACTGCAATGGTCTGGTGAATTTACACCAAGGAGAATTTGTGGCTCTGGTTTGCCATGGTTAACCGTATGATGACTGGAGGCAGGCATGTAGGTGAGGAGTTCAGCCATTGCAAATGTTGCAAATCTCCATTTTCCCATAGCACGACATTTAAAATGGCTTTTCTTTTTCTTTTTTTATGAAGGCAGATATCTCAAAGACATTTTTAACAAATATATTTTATAGCATTACATAGCTTTGTGTTTGATGAGAACCACAGAGCTAAAACTTAAGGTTATATTTCACTCTTTAGTACAATCTGGTTTAAATGATTTCTGAGTCACACAAATAATAATAACCATCAAAAATTCTTGTGGGACTTTTAGGGCTAACATCTATATTATAATTCTATATATATAAGCTACCTATCTAACTATCATCATCATCAATTGCATTTCTTATCTGCTCTTCAGAAGGTCCTAAGATAGGTTATAGCATATAAAAACACTTTAATGTTTTTAATGTTTGATGGATTTCTGTATTTTAGAATTTCTGTTTTTTTGGAAGCCGCCCAGAGTGGCTGGGGGAACCCGGCCAGATGGGCGGGGTATAAATAATAAATTATTATTATTATTATTATTATTATTATTAACACACTTACCGTACTTTTCCATGTATAAGATTATGTTGTTGTTTTTTTACTGAAATATTATGTTTAAAATAGGGGGTCATCTTATGCATGGGCAGTGCCTAGAGGGGACGTGGGATTGGTTGATACCGTGAGTTGGAGATGGCCTGTAGCGTGTTATTGGTGATATTTGGCTAAAAAAAAACACCAAAAGCTCAACAACTCTGGGGGCAATTCTCTTAATTTTTAGTCCCCCAAAATTGGGGGTGTCTTATATATGGGGGCATGTTATACATGAAAAAGTACGGTAATACAGCAGAAAACCCAACCTCACCCATTAAAAAAAATCATAGGGCAGTGTAAAAAGTGACTCTCTAACAACTGGCAAAAGCTGTAAAGAGATGATGCTAGATGCACCTCTGTAGGATGGGAGATCCATATTGTTGGAGTCATCACTGAGAATGCCCTCTCATACCTCCTGAAACTCTTAAGAGTGGTAGAACTGCCTTGAAGGTTTCCTCCACTAACTGAAGTCTCCAGTCTGATCTGCAGGGGCCAAGTATTAGGGGCCTAAGCCTGTTAAGCCTTTAAAACAGGCATCCCCAAACTGCGGCCCTCCAGATGTTTTGGCCTACAACTCCCATGATCCCTAGCTAACAGGACCAGTGGTCGGGGAAGATGGGAATTGTAGTCCAAAACATCTGGGGGGGCCAAAGTTTGGGGGTGCCTGCTTTAAACACTAACATGAGCACCTTGAAATGGGCTGGGAAGGTAATAAGCAACCAGGGGAGCTGCTTCAGAACAGGTATTACGGTATCTGCATTCTCACCAACAAGGCAAGCCAGGCAGATATAGCCAGTAGAGGAGGAAAGATGTGGATATGCCCACATGCCACATCCACGCCCCCATCATGCCCATGGAATCAACAAAAACTGTACACCACTACCATGGTTGGCATTGTTAAGTCCCACCCTGTGCGGTCAATGGGAGGGGAAGAGAAAACACAGTGGTCCACTCAGCCACTGTGAAAGAGCAGGACACTGGCTCTGGTGGTTGCTCTGCCAAAGAATCTTCTTCCCCCACCCGCAGGTCATAAAGGTAAGTTAGGATTGCTCTGTAAAGCCTCTGGGAAGTCTATTTTAGCATTGCATTGCATCTAAGTTCAATAATAACAACAACAACAATAAAAATAAATGCTGGTATTCCTCTGATACGTGAATTACATTTGTTATTCTTTAATAGACCTTGAATCCAGGAATGCATGCATGACTGGAAAGCTGTCTTATATGGAGTCATCTCATCGATCTGTCCAGTCCAGTATTCTTGGTTACTCTGAGTCACAGAGTTACACAAAGCCTCAGGCAGGAGCCTTTCCTAGCTCTGCTACCTGAAATCAGGACAAGTCTGAGATTCAACCTAGGACCTTGTGCAAGCCAAGTATTATTTATTTATCTATTTTATTTATTTCATAAAATGTATATATTGCTTGGCTGTAAAAAGCCTGAAAGCGGTTTACAAAAATATAAAATCAAGGGGCGGGGATCACAAGCATGCTTTAAAATGGACAGATTTTAAAATAGTAAAATGTATGTGTTTTTCCACTGCTATCTCTTGCAAAAGAAAGAAGGGGGAAATTTATGTTTTTGATACGGAACTTATTGCTTTGACATATGCAAACATTGTTCTTAGCATATTCAGCTAGCACTCTGTTTCCTTTTCCCATCTGATATTAAATTGAACCTGTGTCTGTTTTGTTTAGACTTGAATACTATTAATTCCAGGCTGCTGGGGGCATGTCTGCAAAAGATGCCTTACTAACAGGCATTCGGTGGTGGAGGGAACACATACATCAAAGCAGTGCCAATTTAAAGTGCTCCACGAAGAGAGCTGGCCACAGCTTGTGTTCTTCAGCACAATGGAAAGCCAAGTCAAATAACTAAGAAGAATGGGACAAAGGTCAATTCCCCCTGAAAAGAGGGAAAGGAATCTGTTTAATTTCAAAGGAAAAACATTCTTCATAAGAAAAATAAATTAATACAAAATTGGCATGTCAACATGAACAAATAAAAGATCGTGCATAGTAAGTGCTATACCCGGCATGCCAAAATTTAGATTTCTATGAGACTTTGACAAACTACAAATGGAAATATGGAACAAAAGCTCTTGCAATACCAACCCTCCTGAGTCATGAAGATGAAAAGAAAAGAGCAAAAGTCCCAAGGGTCAAGTGAAGGAATATTCTTCCCAAACTTCTTAAGAAAAAAACAGTATGTGCTTCTGCCGGCCAACCAGTACAACCTCTGAGCCAGGAAGCAGCACAGAGACACTCAACAGAGGGGCAAGAACTTCCATGTACTTCTGTGAGCTAAGAGCAGGCTCATAACACCTAAGGCCTCGGGTACTGGGGCAGCTAAGGAAGGGGAAGCATTTCGTGATGGTTGTGGCAAATGGTAGTGAAGCTCCTTCCTGTTCCATGGAGGGAATGGTGGTGGGAGCTCAGTGGATCAGTTTGTCACTACAGTGGTACCTTGAGTTACAAACGCCTCAGGTGACAAACTCCACTAACCTGGAAGAGTTACCTCAAGTTTGCCCCAGGATGAGAACGGAAATCGTGTGTCGGTGTCGCAGCGGCAGCAAGAGGCCCCATTAGCGAAAGCACGCCTCTAGTTAAGAGTTTGAGGTTAAGAATGGACCTCCAGAACGAATTAAGTTCGTAACTAGAGGTACCACTGTATTTTGAAAGCCTCATTGAGCTGCTGTGAGGCTCAAACACAATACAGTGGTGCCTCGATTTACTAATTCAATCCGTTCTGAAGGTACCTTTGTAGGTCGAAAAATTCGTAAGTTGAAAAGCGCCATTGGAAACGTGATTTCCCATAGGAATGCATTGGAAACGGAAAAATTCGTAAGTTGAAGCAACCCTAAGTCGAAAAATCCCTATCTAAAACCACCTCGGTTTCCTTCTGGATGTCGAGACATTCGTAAGCGCGCGGCCATTTGCCCCATTCATAAGACGAAAAATTCGGTTGTTGAGTCGTTCGTAAGTCGAGGTACCACTGTACTTAGCTCCTTGGAACAAGGTGGGTGGGTGGATATATAGATACCGGGAGTAAGGGACAATGTCAAAGCTGTAATGATTACTATGTGACCCAGCCTTCCTCAACCTGCTACCCTCTAGATGTTGCTGGACTACAGCTCCCATCAACCCTTACCAATGGGCTGATAGGAAGGAGTCTAAAAACAACTGGAATACAGCAAGTTGGGAAAGGCTGGTGTAACCAGCTATATCTGGTATGCCTGCTACAACCTAATAAGAGGGATAGCCTAATAAGATCTTGGCTTAAAATCATACTCGGCTCCTCTTACATGGACACTCTTCTCCTGCCCATACATGTACAGAGAAGTGATTCTTTGTAAGTGAGGAGACAATGGCACCCTGCCCTCTTTCCTAAATAAGTGCTGCACAATTCCTAGAGTGATGAAAACAGCAAGGTTAAAAATGGCAGCCTTGCCAAGTCAAAACGTTGCCAGCCACTGCAGATTCTAAGGAAGCTGCCTCTTGGATACATGTAAGAACCTTGTTGAACTGAAGATGAAGTGTCCAGATATGTCAACTCCTTGCATGAGAAAATGAATGTCTGCATGAGAAAAACCAGAGCCACCATAATCTAGTTTAAATAGTGTTCTGAAGGAAATGTTTTCAGAAACCTTTTAAAAGTGCATGAGGCCATTAAGATTCTCCACGTGACCTCCCGCATTGAGAGAGCCGGAGAAATTCACCCATTGGCCCCTACATCAAACCAAATACTTCTGAAACAACCAGGGAATGCCCTTTTAAAATGAAATACAGTTTTACTTTAAACAGTTTCCTACAGGAGGGCAACCTTCGCTTGGCCTGCAAGATATCACAGTGCCCACAGGCCACACACATGCAGATTTTAAGTGAGATGAACTGAATGCTCTGCTCCTATCAATAACCACGCTATAGCTCTTTGGGAGCAAAGTGCTCATAGCAAGCTGAAGCTTACGTGAACCCTTCTTTCATATCACTCTTCTGGTTATGAGACTACGGAGGACTGTTCACAGACTCTGTGGACTGATATATTCCCACTTGATGTCAGAGCAAGTGGTCTGTGAATTGCCCCCCTATGTTATTTAAATTTCTCAGTTTGTCATGCTCTTGTTGACGTTAAACATGACTGGCTAGAGCAGCAGAAAAGAAAACGCAAAGCCCAAGCAGTCTGCAGTTCATGGCAAGGAGAAACTGATCTGTCACTATATTTGCACATCAGCCCTGTTGCATTGAGCAAACTTTCACTGGGACTACATGCTGGGAGGGAAACGTGGGCTCCACCATAATGGTAAAGCAGAGGGGGTAATTGCAAGAAAAATTGGTGCCCCCCCTACTTTCCCCTAAATCTGCTCCTGGGCCTTCCCGAGATTCTGACACTGCATACACACATTAAATTTTAAAATCAATGGAGACTGCTTGTTTTTCTGTGTTGTCTGCACTCATTCAAGATCTATTGCATTTTTTTTTTTTTTGCCCCTGGAAAGTGCTTCTTTGGAAACTCCTTTCCTTCTAAAAAATAAAAACTCATTGCGGATTGATTCTGTATTACCCTGGGGTGTGTCCATTTGAAAACAGATTCAGAGGCCGATTTAGGGGAGTGCAACTGGTTCAGTCTCGGGGGCACCATAGGGGACATAAGACCTATGATTTAGAATGGAGCGAAAGAGATGGGGGACGCCAAATTCGAGACCCCAAGGCCTGCCACTGACAGATTAAAACAGGTTCCAGCAATGGGAGTGGTGGTGTATCCACACCTTCCCAGTGACACTCTTGGTGGGCGTACCGGTATATCAAGATCACCATCACCCCTTCCTTCTTCATTCACCTGGGGCAGAGAGGGAATAGAGAACATGGTCCTCCTTTTTATACAATTCTCTATTCTCTTAAAACTTACAAGATTGTTTTACTTAGCTTACAGAGCTGCTAGGCACGCTGCAAATTGCAGTGACAGTGAGATCTCAGACACCCACTATCTTCATTTGTGCATACACTTAGATATGAATATATATCCTATGCAAATGTAATACAAATTTATGGGTGGTAGCCAATGCTAATCTTACTCAGGGTAGACCCACCTAAAATCAGTCATGACTAACTTGGTTCCATTAATTGCAGGGGGTCTGCTCTGTGCGGAACTTAGTTGGATACAACCCTGTGCCACAGGACTGCTCCCCAAGTACATAGCAACACCCTGGTTGTGGCATTGTGCTTCCCCTGCTGCTGGTCCTCATCAAGTGCTACCACTCCTTCCCATCTGATACATGGTCTTTGTTTTAGGGTTATTTCATTAATGCTGAATTTATTCCACCAAAGTGTTTAAAATATTCATTACTAGTCTTGTCACCTTTAAAATTCTGCTCTTCCAGTGTACTGTCAATAATTGTTCACTGCAGGCAGAGAACTTTAGAATGTCAATACCCCAGGAAAAAAAGCCTTAAATGAAAAAGGTGCTAAGAAGAAGAAGAAGAAAAGTCAATCAAAAGTTGCCAAAATAGCTCATGCCAGAATGAATTTCCACTTGGGTGCATTTTAAGCAAGGAAATTATTAACACATGCATCTGGAGCAGGTACATTAGAAGGAAGTCTGCAGAAAGAGCAAATTAATATATATGTATATTACTAAACTTATGAAATTGTAAATAAAAACACTGAGCAACAGGGCAGAAATAATTCCAAATGGAGTATAAACTACCACCACCCCGCGCGAAGATCTCTCTTGGCTGCTCTCATGAATCTCATCCAGCAGTGGTATATCTGCCCATTAAAACTATTCTCCATGGTGATTATGCTGTGGTGCTTTATTTATTTTATTTTACTTAGCATTTTAAGCTTTGTCCTTCTATTAAAAAAAAAACAACTCCCAAAGTGGCTTGAAGTAAATTAAAACAATCAAAACAGAACAATGCAAATGGTCAAAGTGATTAAAAGAAGAGAGAGAGAAGTAAGATTACCAGCAGCGTTAAAATTAGAGCTAAAATATATTAAAGGTTTTGCCACATCAAAGAGTTTCACACATGGCATCAAAAGAGCATGAGAATTGAAGCTGAGCAAATCTGCCTAGGAAAAGATGGGATCTCATAGCAGAAACGGGACCTATTCTGAATCATTGCTCACCTTACTTCTGAAGATGGAAGCATCCAGAGAAGATGGCCTTCATTGTTGGGCAGGTTGGGCAAGCCATTTAAAGGAGTGCTGTGCCTCCTACAGAGCACTGAGCTAGCAAGATGTCCCACATGGGCACAAGCCAGAGGGGAAGTTGAGAAAACAGTACTTGAAAGCTCAGCTTATATTGTCTAAGACTCAGGGTGCTGCAGTTCCATTGCGAGTTGTCAAGGCTCAGGGTGCTGCAGTCAAGGCTCAGGGTGCTGCAGTTCCATTGCGAGTTGGAAAAGTTGTCATCTAATGCATCTAAAGTGGGGGGAAAGCCAGTAGATTAGCCTGGGAATCAGTCCAAAATTCTCATCACTCTCTGAATTTTGGAGTTCCAAATTATCTGGTCTCATTTCCAAAGTGGAACTGATGCATTAAGAATCCTCTAGTGTTCTGGGATTGTGATAACAGTCAGAGACCCATCTGTTTGCCCTGGCTTTCCCTGACTGCTAGAACCAGTCCCAAATGTCTTGCTTATTGTGATATCTTTATTGATAATATTGGTTTTATTGAATTTTCTTATATCGAGGACTGCTTTTTTAATGTTGCAAATGAAAAGTAGTATGGTATATAGAACTTTTTATAAAAATAAATAAATATGATTATTTTCTACCAAGCATGGCATTTGCCCTGTGCACCATTGTGCATGTTCTGGGAATCACCAGAGGTCTGCTGGGTGTGAGGAGACATGGTGTCAACCACAGTCCTTGACACAGATCAGTGGATTTACTTGCTAATGCCACACAGAACAGACCACTTGTTCATGTTGGTGCTGACCTTTAAAGCCCTAAACGGCCTTGGCCCAGTATACCTGAAGGAGCGTCTCCACCCTTATCATTCTGCCCGGACACTGAGGTCCAGCGCTGAGGGCCTTCTGGTGGTTCCCTTGCTGTGAGAAGCCAAGTTACAGGGAACCAGGCAGAGGGCCTTCTCGGTAGTGGCACCCACCCTGTGGAATGCCCTCCCACCAGATATCAAAGAGAAAAACAAGTACCAGGCTTTTAGAAGACATCTGAAGGCAGCCCTGTTTAGGGAAGCTTTTAATGTTTAACAGACTATTGTATTTTAATATTTTGTTGGAAGCTGCACAGAGTGGCTGGGGAAACCCAGCTAGATGGGCAGGTTATAAATATAACATTATTATTATTATTATTATTATTATTATTATTATTATTATTATTATTATTATTATTTATTTGATCCAAAGAGCTCAACAAGGAAAAATACTAAAACTCAACAAACCAAAATGCCAATGAAGCAATTAAATTCATTGTGAAGAAAAATGATTAACAATGTGTGAAATTCAAAGCGGAACATGGAAGATAAAACCCACCTTTTCAAATTTGGAGATCTTGAATTTGTTAAACTAGGAATTTGCAGCAAATATTGGCTTTGAATTAGCTCTATTTCAAAAAAATGAAATGAAATGAAAAGTGGACATGGTCTACATTATGTTGAAGCATCTGTGCCTAAAATTCAGAGAAATTGATTCTTTAATATTTCCCACAAATCCTACACTATCCTTAACCCAGAAGGATATTCAATATGTATCTAGGGGCAATTAAACAACAATTATGTAGACAAATTCAAACGGTTAATGGACCAGAAATTGCTATGATCTATAGATGCTACACCAATTACTTCTGTGTAATTTCCACTTTCCAATAAAAGAGAAGGATCCTTGTATCAGACTTTTTCAATCAGTTTCCCTTCTGAAGGATTTCTGCAGGGTTAAAGGAAGCAGCCAAGTCCCTTCAGTGACCAGGACAGGGAGCTGTGCAGGAGGTCAGCTCGCACTGACTTGTTTAAATAGTGTGAAATTGTTCTTTATGAGGCCACTCACCTTTTGGCAAGAGAAGCTGGCCTTTCCCAGTGTCTAATGTTCTCTGTTACCCTAGATGTTATTTGTTAGACAGAGAAAAGAGAGAGTCCAATTTAGGCCCAGTTGTTCAGCATTTAGATTGCTAAATGTTAAGGGCTTAAAGATAAAATGGCCCACATTGTAGGTGAAGGATTGACAGGTATGGAATTCACGGGTGGTTAATCTTTTGGTTCCCTGCTGGGGATTTTAACAGCATTTCCTTTTTGGAATTGCAATTTGTAGTGTTTATTGCTCCTGTGTTCTGTGTCTGTAGCATCTTCGGTTCAAAGTGGGAGTAAAAGGGGGGGAGCTGTGGAAAAGACAAATGTCTTCTGCTTGGTGAGAAATAAAGGGCAAGTGTGTCACACTGTTTCTTTGTTCTATTTGGACAGATGTTTTCCAAGGATGTGGAGCAAAAGTTTAGCTGCTGCACTGATGAATGCTGCAAAGAACATGCATTCAGGACCTTTCTTTCTCTCTCTGGATCTGTGGCACCGTTTCAGATTTCAGCAAGATGAGCATAAACACTTCTGTAGAGAGAGGCAAATTTCTCTGAAATATTCAAAGATCTGAAGTAGCATTCAGCTAAATAAGTGACGATGGTATAAAAAGTATCCACAACATGAACACCTCGGTTTACGAATTTTCGGTTTACGAACGCCGCAGACCCATCTGGAATGGATTAATTCACTTTCCATTACTTTCAATGGGAAAGTTCGCTTCAGTTATGAACGCTTCAGTTTATGAACAGACTTCCGGAACCAATTACACCCATGCTTTGGGTTAAGTACGCTTCAGGTTGAGTACTCCGCGGACCCATCTGGAACGGATTAATCCACTTTCCATTACTTTCAATGGGAAAGTTTGCTTCAGTTTATGAACACTTCAGTTTAAGTACGCCGTGGACCGTCTGGAACAGATTAATCCACTTTCCATTACTTTCAATGGGAAAGTTCGCTTCAGTTTATGAACGCTTCAGTTTATGAACAGACTTCCGGAACCATTTGTGTTCATAAACCGGGGTACCACTGTAAATAATTGCATTGAGTGGAGCAACTTCTTATGCCCCTGCGGAGATGGCAACACCGAATCAGTTGTGCATGCCTCCTGGCTTGCACTCTTTACAAAGACCTGAGGAATGACATTATCACCCCTCTTTTATTGTCTATTATTCCGGGCTGCCCGACCACTGCCACAGTGTCTTTTCTCCTGGCAGATCAAGAGGAGCAGATGACAGTAAAGGTCGCAAGGTTTTTAGCTGGGGCAATCAGAATAAGGTCCACTATTTGACTGCTGATTCAGGACTCTAAACTGTGTTTTAGATAATCGACTTTTTATGTTGTTCTGTGTATACCGCAATGGTATTTTGTTGCTATGGCCGTTGGCTGATGCAAATAAAGTTTCATTCAATCATTCCACTTGTGGAATGGGACTCCCTTCCCCCTTTCCTCCACACCATCCAAAATTTGCTCTTGGGGGTTGGGCAGACCCCAGAACAGATTTAGTGTAAGCGCAGGGGGAGGAGAGTGGGGTCAAGTCTGGTTGTGCAAGTGGAAGTTGCTTTGCTCTTGCAGCTATTCAGTAGAATACCACCCCCATTCTTAGAAACATTAAAGATTAAGATAGGGAGTGAGGAGAATGTTTTCTAAAGAATATTTATTGCGGCTACCATGATAGCTACCATATCAATGTTATCAACACTGCTCAGACTGTCACTCTTTTTTAAAGCCTTTGACATGCATGCCTAGTACACAGCATCACCTACACTACAGCTCAATCCCATACAGGGGATTTTATATATATATGAAGCAAGTCCCCACTAACATCACTTGAGCTTACTCCCAGCTAAGCGAGTTTTTTTATGACTTGCACAACTCGTGATCCACCCATCAGGCATGTATTGTGATATTCCAAATATTTTACACCCCCTGAGTTTTTGCAGACCCAGATGTGCAGCAAGCATGCTCTGGGGGTGGGGGTGGGTGGGTGGATGGGTGTGCAAGCCACCAATAAGCCACTGCACATGGCTTGTGGTGTTCTTGGTTTGGCTGATCACAAGTTGTGCAAGCCTGTTTACACCAATAGCCATCCAGGGAACCTCCTTGTGAGAAAGAATCACAGTGGTCTGGAATGACTAAGCAATCACTGTCAGCGGCCATATTCACACTGTACATTCAAAGCACTATGACACCACTTCAACCAGTCATGGCTTTCCCCAAAGAATTCTGGGAGCTGCCATTTGTTAAAGATGCTGAGAGTTGTAATGGGGGCCTCACCTCCTGCCCACTCTCAGCACCTTAGCAAACTCAGGTTCCCAGAGTTCTTTGAGGGAAGGCATGACTGTTAAATGTGTTGTATTGGTGCTTAATGTATGGTGTCAATGCGGCCAAGGAGAATCACCATGCACCAATAGTAAATTCTTTCCCAACTCAACTCCATAAACACTCTCAAAACATCCCGCAATAGACTTGAGATTGTTTGGGCCCAATACATTTTGCTGCTGAAGACAAAGGACAAGATGGCATCCCCAATTCCTTGTGCAGAAGTTGATCACACTGGCAGCTGAATCTTATTTCAGCACAGTGCCTTCCTGAGGGTGGCAGTCTAGTTTAGCAGGTAAAGCTCTGCCCTTCAACACCTTGCCTCCGCTCCCTGCCTCCCAGCAGCCACATCCTAAGGCGGCCACTCAGTCTCTTCATGGTAGGACCAGCTCCGAATGCTAGTCACAAGCACTTAAAAACCAGTTACATGGGTCGATCCATGGTCTGTAGCAGAAGAGCTCATTTGGACACGGTTAGGAAATACACAAACATATGCCTTAAGGGGGAAATAATCTAGATTGGAATGGGCATATTTTAGAGGCTATCAATATCCATCCAAATGCTTCCCCTTATTATCTGTAATGAAAATATGTGTTGGGAGTTTCCACATTTGTCAAAATAAACAGTAAAACACATGCCGTTGCCAGAAACCAATATACTGGGGTCAGCTGTTATTGTTGTTGGGTTTGTGCATTGGAAACTGGTAGGGCCTTTCTGTCTATAATGTGCTAAATTCTGTTTTGCTGAACAGATGGAAACTTTGAGAAACGAATAATAGACAGATTAGATGTTTAAATAAATAGAATGTTTTGTTGCCCCGAACATCCTAATGGAAGACAGCGCCTGCTTTATCCATTCTGGCTGTGGCCCAATCTAATTTTCCTATTCCTGCTCTCAATGATATAATGACACTGCAATTTGATCCTGCCTTTGCAAAATAGGATGAAGGTTTCACTCCTCATATTTATTTTGTCTGGGGACCTGACAGACCTGGCACTCAGCTTTGATCACTAAATCATTGGGCTGACCTCTCAGGCCTCCTCACTTGATTCCTTTTTAATGAAACTGTCCTGAGGAAAAGAAAATTCTTTAGAAGAGCTGGCAGAGACAGCTACATCATCACAGAGAGGACACAAATATACTCCCTTCTACACACACACACACACACACACACACACACAGGGAGTTTTCCATGTATCCAATATGCATAACCCCTGCATTAAAAGGTGCAATTGAATAATAAGTACTGAAGAGGTGTGAAAACTAAAAACAATGAGGCACACATAGCAACTTTTTTACAAGTTGCATTGTGTGAGCAGCGAGTGGGCTTGCAGTTGCGTTTTGCAGGAAGCAACAAGGATTCTCAGGTGATACAGGCATGCAGAGAAAGTGAAAAGACTTTCAAGTTCTCAGAAACTTCAGAATTAGAACCTATGCCTGAGGGACAAACTACTGCAGACTCTCAAGATGTTTCTGACCTGGCTGATTCCCCATGCAAACTGAGGGTGCACTCCCAAAATTTTCTGTGGTGTCAAACACAGCTTATGGTGCCTTCTCAGCAATGAACAATGCACACAGCAGATTCATATAGGTACATTCTTTTTTTCTAGACCATGCCACCTTGTAGTGATGAAACCTCTTGCTGTAAAAAGTCCTGCCCACATATAGAAAACTAGCATGCCAGGGAGGCTAGCATACTTTATGCAAATAGTGTCTGTGTTTACATCCATGCATGTGTGTTTGTGTTAGCCAGGGGTCCCCAAACTTACCGCACTTCAGGCCGGTGCCTGAAGCGCCGATCGCACGATGGGCTGGAGGGCGGGGGAGCGCGTGCCCATACGCGTGCGCAGATGCTATTTCTGGTGCACTTCCGGGTCGCAGGAGCACCGGAAATAGCTTGTGTGCATGCGCACGGGCCTCCTCTGACCCGGAAGTGCACCGGAAATGAAGCTTACACATGTGCGCAAGCTATTTCCAGTGCCAGAAGTGGGCAGCCGCACCACAACGCACCGCACCGCACCGGTAGGAGCGGGTGGCGGCAGCAGGCAGCGGGTGTTGCCCCGGGCTGGATAAATCAGTCCTTCAGGCCGTATCTGGCCCCCAGGCCGTAGTCTAGGAATGGCCGGTGTTAGCCTTCAAACTGCAATATGAAGAATCCAGTCTATGGAAACTTAGAAAAATAGAATTTTCGAGTTGGTTCAAACACACAAACAAATGATAGAATTTTAGAGTTGGTTTATGAGGAAGGACCATATGTTCTTATGCTCCTAATCTCCAGCATTCCCTGGGGAGGAATCTTGCAACTACAGCATCTCTCTCAGATGTTCCTCTTCCTCAGGCTAAACATATCCAGGTCTTTTATCTGTTCCTCATAGGACTTAGTTTTCTAGATCCCTCACTCTCCTGGTCATATGATTCTGCTGCATGTGTACATTGCCAGTAGATCTGGGTAGCATTGCTTCTGTATGCTCTTGCCACTCCACCTGTGGCAACAATAACACACCAGGTTGCCCCATTTCTAAAGAAAACATGAACTCTTCAGACAGCCTTGAGGGTACCAGCCTTGCTCTGTTAAATGTTGGGGACTGTAACACAATTGCTGCTCACTGGTGGGAAGATACAACCAATTTCAAGGAATGAAATGTCTCCAAGTATATCATTAAGTACCCATTTAGTAAACAGCGCAGCATTATCATTTGAGACAGGTATCTTTCTCATACTTCTTTATCCGGCAAAGGTAAATGGAGTAAAGTATATGAAATCTGTTTTGTGTATTGTTTTTGTTCTTTTTTTTTTTTAAAAAAAAAGACATTCAAACATGACTTGCCCATGAAATATTCTCAAAAAACACAAGGGTGTCTGTCTGTCTGTGAGTCTCTCTTCTTCCTTTTGTCAGATCTGTGGACATGATACATAGCCTGCAAGGCCTATAACCTCAAACTTAACCTAAGTTCAGCATATAAACATATAAAAGCAGTTAGCTAAGTGCAGAGTGGATTTAGGGGCATGGAACGCTAATGACTCCGGGTGGTGGTTTAGAGAGAGAACAATCTGCCACCCTGGTTCCTTTTTCTGAAACAAAGCAGCAAATTGCAAACTGGGTAAGTGTACCACATGCCAAGAATTAGGCTTGCCACCTGTCTGGTGGCATTAAGCCAACGTAACTCTTTCTGATACCTTTTTGCAATATGGCAAGGGACTATTTTCAATGTCTGTGTGTTTGTGGGGGGGGTGACAATGAGTGGTCACAGGGAAAAGGGAGAGCAGACTGGAAGGAGGAGGTGTCAGAGGCTGAAGAGGCAACAGGGTTTAGTGAGCAGGAAGAGGCTGGGGCAGAGAGCAGTCCAGGATCAGAGGCAGGAGAGGAGGGGGGACCAGGAGACAGAGATATGGCAGGCTGCCGAAGAATCCAGGGACTCTCCTCCTCCTCCTGATGCAACCATCTCCCCTACTACCTCGTCTCCCTGAACACTGAGAAAAGGGTGGCATGAGTGACAGGGCAACAGAGCCTTAGGCTGCTGGGGAAGGAACCAGGGAGGATTCTTAGAGAGCGGTGGGAAGGCAGAGACCTTCAGTCCTTGCAACTGCCTCTTTGGGGCAAGACCTACTGGGAAGGGGTGCTGTGATCACTAGGCCTGCACTGCTTTGGTTTCTTTGAATAAAGAGTTAACTTCACCAACACGAGTGGGTTTTTTTATTGAAGACCTACTGCTGACTCTGGCTCACGCATAGGCAAACTCCAGCCCTCCAGATGTTTGGGACTACAATTCCCATAATCCCTGACCTGTTAGCTAGGGATGACGGGAATTGTAGTCCCAAACATCCCAAACATCTGGAGGGCCGGAGTTTGCCTATGCCTGCTCTGGCTCCTGACACTTGGTGAATAGGAGGCACCGCTAGTCTCCTCCCACCCTTGTTCCCAATGTAGATCTTTATGCCCCCCTCCCCCTGCACATTCCTAATGTAGATCTTCAATTTGGCCTCAGGTACCAAATTCTCTTTGGCAAGCTTTGGCCTGGCTACAGTTACGTTTATGCTCCAATAACAACCAGGCTAGACTGATGTAATGTGTGTACATAGTGTGTACGTAACTGATGTAATGTGTGTACGTGTTCAGAATTGGTGCAGAATGTGGCATCCATATAATCCCAGCATCAACTAATTGCATTGGCTTCTGGTTTGTTTCTCAATCCATGCCAATGATCTAGTTTTGACTTTTAAGGTACTAATCAGCTGAAGGCCAAAGTTGTCTTCTCCCACTTGGGCCTGCTGTCAATTGAGATCATCCCCAGAGGCCCCTCTTCGTATGCCCTGGCCTTTGGAAGTTAAGCAGCTGGCAACGTGAGAGGGGGGGGGGGCTATAGTAGCCACCAGATTTCAAAACTCTGTCCCTAAGCATATTTATTTGGCATCTTAATTGATATCATTTAGGAGCCAAGAAAATTCTGTCCTCTTGGGGAGAACTTTTAGTGGTATTGGGATGAGCTTCTATCTGCTTTCACTATTATTTTTTACCTTGCTTCTCATTTGCTTACATGTTTTAAATGTCTGCTATTGAGTTTAATGGGATCTATGCCCTAAGTGCATAGATCCCATTAAACTCCCATTAAATATTTGGGTTTGCACTTCTTATGCCATGGAAATTCTGTGGAGAAATCTAGGGAGTATTTGGAGCCACTCGATCAGTCCATGTAACTATTTAATTATGGTGTTGGAGGAGACTCTTGAGAGTCCTATGGACTGCAAGAAGATCAAACCTATCCATTCTGAAGGAAATCAGCCCTGAGTGCTCACTGGAAGGACAGATCGTGAAGCTGAGGCTCCAATATTTTGGCCATCTCATGAGAAGAGAAGACTCCCTGGAAAGGACCCTGATGTTGGGAAAGATTGAGGGCACTAGGAGAAGGGGACGACAAAGGATGAGATGGTTGGACAGTGTTCTCAAAGCTACGAACATGAGTTTGACCAAACTGCAGGAGGCAGTGGAAGACAGGAGTGCCTGGCGTGCTATGGTCCATGGGGTCACGAAGAGTCGGACACGACTAAACGACTAAAGAACAACAAGCTCCATGGGACTTAGTCCATGTAAGTTTCCATAGGACTGCAGCCTAAGTATGAGTCTGTCTCTAATCCTTTGTTTTATATGGATTTCTTTTGTAAACCATTTCTAGGGCGTTTGTCAAAAAGTCCCATAAATGAAAGATAAATTGAGAGATAAGCCATGGATGACATGCTCTGATCTCGAGGTTTATTATTTCAGGGTTTCTCCCATTTTCCCTTGTTGGAATGTCATTAATTTTGATTAGCTAATGTAAGAGAATTGAAAAAAAAGATAAAAATGTACTGCCATCATAATATGAGACTTACATAGGTTTCTTTTTTGTTGTTCTCAGAAACAGGCTGAGTTATTTCTGTATGGGATTGTGTGGGTGGGTGGGTGTATATACATGTGTGGGCATTCTTTTCCTAAATTCTCAGCACTGGGGCCTCAAGCAGTTGAAATCTGTCACAAAAAAGAACCCAAAAAACTCTCACAGGATTCCTCTGAGGCAGAGACAACCAGGCAAAAGAGACACTGGGGTCTATTTTAAACATACTTAGGCATTTCATATGACCTACTTCTTTTCAAAAAATAATTGAAGGGAGCAACCACGTGACAGCCGTCCTCATGGAGCACCACCAACACCTTATGCAAACCAGACCTGTCATGGTGACTAGGGAATAATGAGCTGTGCTGTGCCTTGGGAGGCAGATTCGAGAATGTTATTGTGACATTTGTTTTCCAAATTAAAAAGCAACCCCCAATTAGGAAGGATCTCTCTCCCCCCCCCCCGTTTATAGCAATAAAGATGTAAAACAGGAATACAATATCAATTTCTGAGTAACCTAATTAAGTTTCAGTTTCTCAGTCCCACAGGCAGATGGTCAGAGGAAGAGGATGTTGCTGGCTTTTTCTAGCACGGTCACTTTTTAGAGCCAAGTTAGACAGGGACACAGAGAAAATCCTCACAAGAACAGATTTAAAAATGCAACCTAACCTCAAGCACCCAGAGTTCACAACCATCCCAGGAGTCTCTTTGAAATGGGGTGTTGTGCTGGGTGAGATAATGGGTTCTGGCATGTGCAATGCCCAGTATTGTTTACTATGGCTATTACGAGACCAGTTATTCATTTCCTGGGGACTTTTGCAGCAAAAATGTTTATTTGCTGAGACAATGGGCTGAAGAACAATCTTCAGGCTCTTGATATAGGATGAAAGCTCTGTTTTAATTTTTCTCCCAGCTTTGACTTTGTGGGCAATGCACTGACCCTAAATATCTACTCCTCCAAATGATTATCCAATAACCCACTTCTGCCACAGATGAACACCCTACCCTCAGATGATTGCCAGCTCACAATTTAATTTCAGAGCGGTTAACATTAAAGCATTTTCATCTTCCTTTACAAGGAAGTTCATCATTTTCTAAAAAGCTAAGTTCATTTAGTCACCAGAGAGAGAAGGACAAATGTTTGACAAATATTTTCAAGATTCAGGTAGGTAGCCGTGTTGGTCTGACTCAGTCGATATAGATAGATAGATAGATAGATAGATAGATAGATAGATAGATGATAGATAGATAGATAGATAGATAGATAGATAGATAGATAGATTAGATAGATAGATAGACAGATAGTAGGTGCTACTGGACAATTTTTAAAAATATTTTCAAGTGCTTCATAAATTGAGACTATAGGTCAGGGGTCTCCAGCACAGCACCCAAGTGTGACCACCAATATCTTTATGGCATGTGCAAAACATTTCAACAAATATTCCATCAAAAATCCAGAATGTTCCTTCTGCTCAGTTCCTATTTGCAGCAGTTCAGTCTCTCCTACATGGCCCCAAAGCAGCTATTTTGTGACTAGCATACCTGGCAGCCTCTCAACATTTCAAATGTGCTCACTGGCTCCAAATGGTTGGCAATCCCTGTTGTACACTATCATACCAAATCTGTAGACTTTCGTTTTACGTGTAATCCCTGGAATGTAATCCCCATGTAAATTGGAAATATTCCAGTTTGAATCTCACACATTCTTCTGTTGTTTTCTAGTGATGATGAAGTAACTCAAAATGGAGTCCAAAATTAAATTTCAACTTATTAAACACACTACACCCAAAGTAGGCCTGAATTCTTCTCAAGTATGGGCCTGATTTGGGAGCTTGATGCTAGAGCAAAAATCTTCCCTGCTACCAAGCCCCCTGGCAGTCCTCCCTACTGCCCCTGAGCAGGGCCAGCTCTAGGTATAGTCCCGGTGGCGTGGGGCGCTGCACGACGAAGCTGCGCGGAAGCCATGTTGCGCGCTGCAAGGACGGGGGCGCCGGAGTGATCTCTGCGCCTCAGCGCCAGGGCGCCAGACCTGCTCGAGACTGCCCTGCCCCTGAGTAGCATTAGCTCATGTCCTTCTTTGTAAAACAAAACAAAAACAAGTTTCAACTCTACGGTCAGCTGTGACTGATACTTATGTTTCAGTGAGTCTTTCTGGATTTTGTTATGGTTCTGTAGGATTTATGCATCTGCAGTCCAGCATCTGTTGCTTGTACATTTACCCTGTGTTCCACCACTGTAGTTTGTGGAACAGTATCCATGTCCGTTTCTTCCTTCACAGATGGATGCAACTGGTTGGTATCAAATGGTGCAGGTCCCTATGTCTGGTACAGATTGGCAATCCAGAATCAGCTGGAGGTGTTCTTTTTAAGAGAGTGACCTTAGGGAGTCATCAGTATGGTTGCTATGTTTGCTGCTTTGCTACTACATGCCATCCCACATTACGGAGGACAGCCCTCTTATTTGAAGGCATCCTTTATTTGAAGGGCAGTCTGGTCAAAGAACCGCAAGAAGGGTGAACAGCCACCTTGAGATTGCCCAGCAACAGATAATACATTGACAGCAAAGTTAGATGGCATGTACAGAGGCGTAGGAAGGTCAGGTGGTACCCGGTGTGGACAATTTCTTGTCACCCCCCCCCCCAAACATTGATTTGTTATTATTTTGCCTGCAAAAATACGTTATTTCATATTTTCTTACAAAGGTATGTGGATTCTGGGCCTCTGATAACAAGGAGGCGACTGTGGACAGATACTTAAATCTACAGGATGGATTGTGTTTTGGCTCCACTGAATTGAAATTTCAGCCTTCACGACAAATGAAAATGGCCAAGTAAACAGTTTCGTGGAGGAGGGTCAAGATATTAACTGATATGCATAAAATTTAAGATATAGCTATATAATCCCTAGTATAGTAAGAAAAGACCTTTGGAGGAGGCTTTTTTTTATATAAAAAAAAAGCTTTTTTATGAACCGCCCTAGTAGGGCAGTAATTGTTCCTTTTTGACACCCCCCTCCAGGATGGAACCCTGCCACCACCACCCCTTCCTATGCCCCTGGGCATGTAGGTGAGATGTATAGTAATCATTTCTAAACTTGCAACTACTGTAGCCATATAAATAAGCATTTGCAAAATTCATGCAGATCTGTGTTCCCTTTATCCTCTCTAGTGGTGATCCAGTTCCCCCCTTTTTTGGCAATGTGTAAATGACCCTTGTGAGCATTTGGAAGGAGTTTAGAGACACAGCAGCTCATTTGGTGCTCAGCTCATTTGGTGCCCTGTTAAACCAATACTCTGGCAACGTGCTAGAGGGGTGGCAAGTTTTGATACAGCACCTCTTTTATAAATATTTCTGCTTGGTTTTGTACAAGGTTTTGCATGCATCTAAGTCACAATACTCTTGACCTCACTATGCAGCCAAATGTAACAACATTGTTCTATTGAAAAGCATCTCTGCTTTATTGCACTGCAACTGATGACAGCTATCTTCAAAAGCACCGTTCCCAAACCACCGCCTCCATTTCACCCCTGTGTTGTTTTGCAAAATGCATGGTATAATAATATCATCACCATCACATTACAAGCTTTCCCATCTTCCTGCCCACTTAACTGGCTGCCAATTGCAGAAGTAGGGAAACTTCCCAAAGTGATAACATGCCATCACACTTCAGACCACACTGTTTGCATTATGAAATTACCAGGGAAAAGGGGAGGAGGTGCAAGGCAGCCACACTTTTGGTGGCAGCCACACACACCATGGCCATAAGATCTGGTTTGAGGCTACATGAGTTTGAAAGGACAAGATGCATCAACTGGGATCCAGTACGATGATCAGATAGTTCTGAGTTTTCAGCGCAGCAGTCTTCAATATCCCAGGAAGCTGCTTGTTAGTTATGGCTATGAAAGAAAGTTGATGTTTCACTTTCAGCTCTGGTAATTAACCCAGTGTTCTTTTCAAACAAAATATCACAGCCTTTAATTATTTTCCTCCCTTGCTAACCGTTTGCAAATATCATCCATTACCTAAACATGACATCACTTGCCTTCCGTGAGCCACTCAAATCATATTCAGTGTCACTCGGTGACAGGCGAATGGTAAAACTGCATTATTCAAATTGCATATCAGTCACAAAAATTGAAGAGTAATTTGTCAAAGTCACAGCCAGGCTCAATAACCATTTGGCGACGACTAAGTAATTAATCAATAATGCATTCTCACCTTTTCATTTCCCTAGATTGCAGGCACTGCTGCATTGAAATAACAGAATGAGATGTTTGATGTCTGCTGGGTTGGCAGCTCACATTTGCAGGAGACTTTTAGCACTGCTTGCAACCAGGAATGGGGTGCTGTTGGAAAGCAGTCAGTAATTTTGTCTTTACTCATTACAATTCTTTATGGAGGTGTGGAGTCAGGTAGGTAGCTGTGTTGGTCTGATGCAGTTGAAATAAATTAAAAAAATTAAAAAATTGTCCAGTAGCACCTTAGAGACGAACTAAGTTTCTGGGTATAAGCTTCTTCAGAAGAAGTGTGCATGCACACGAAAGCTTATACCCAGAACAAACTTAGTTGATCTTTAAGGTGCTACTGGACAATTTTTTAATTTATTTCTTTATGGAGGTGGACATTCAATGGCTTTTATTTTTAAAGAAACATTCTATTTTATTCTGTCCAAACTAGCAAATGTATAAAGATCTCAATTCTGTCATGGTGGGGGGGGGGATTTGGTTCGCTTCATATGTTAATGCAAACCTACCTAGTTCAGATTCCCAAAACAATATGTGGATCGAAATACAGCAGTCCTTCAAAATTTACACGTTTTTGAATTGTGCAATGCTGTTCTCCAGTCACAATGTGTGTGCATAAATGCATATATTAGGGGAAAGTGTGCGTAAAAATGAAGAGATTGGTGAAAATGCATTATAGGGGCCTCTAATCACTATTAATTAGGAAAGGTTGCTTGCAAAAAATATGTGTTTGAGGCAAAATTGGACAAAAAATGTATATATTAGAACAAATGCACACTAATATGCTAATTTATTTTCATGAGCGTTTTTTATTTTATAAATTCCATTCTGATATATAAACTTAAAGATTAGAACAATGAGAAACAAAGACAACTCACAGCTTTGTCTATCTATAAATTTTAAGTTTTTAGATGCAGAATAATGCTACGGCAAAATATATGCTTGGAGCAGGCAGGTTTGGGATCTAGACTGCAACGTACAGGATTTGCAATTAATGTAGTTGGAAAATTTTCAAAATGTGAATGCTATTGTGATAAATATGATTCTCTCCTTGCAATATTGGTTCAGCCCTTGTGAACATCATATTTGTAACCTTTCTTCTAGATTTAGGAGATTCTGTGTCTAAGCTTAAACCTTGAGACCAGCCAATTTTCATTCTGTTTTGTGTAGTTTTCCCTACAAAAAGTTACCAGGTTCAGCTAGACTGGTAAAGAAAATGTGATTTATATGTGTTGTATATGCGACATAACATTGTGCCACCAGATGGGGATGTGGAGTCCCATTTTGCTCTACCTGTTTTCCCTATTTAAATTTACAACACTCTAAACTGAAACGCTTCTTTGATGTGTCAAGATCCAGTACTAATCGAAAGCTTTTTGCATGTTCTCTGTGGACAGCTGAATACTAATTATTTAAACCAGCAAAAGATAATTAAATCTAATGAATCTCGATTCTGCCCAGGTTATAGCTCTACTAAGGCATTAATCTTACTAATTACTTAATTTTACTAACACACTCTTCAGTGAGTTCAACAATGCATGTAGTAAATCTAGCACTGAGGAATGAATGTATCACAATTGATTTTGAGTTTAAAAGCCCTTCTGAACTGCAAATCTCACCATTTTATTAATCAAATTATCACTTTTAGGGCATTTGAAATAAAACTCCTCGCAGTCTCAAAGGCAAAATAGTATTTATTACCCTAGTGGGTGATTCTACTCCAGAGACATTAGAAAAGAAAATGATTGAATTGAAATTGCCATCCTAGTCACTAAAGAACTGTGTAGATAACTGGGAGAACTCTGAGGTTAAATCATAGCTTCATCAGTATATTTCTAAGCCTCCCTCTTTTTTATATACAACAAATGGTCTGGTTATTTTTTTCCCCACTTTAGTTGCGCTAGAGCTCTTCCAGACATTGATAATGTGGGAGCACTGGGGAAGCATTGCAGAACAAACTAAACCGCTAATGCACTATTTTTGTGTTAAGAGCACATTGCAGAATACAACTGGAATAAAACACCTGTCCTGAAGAGTCAGATTCTTACTAGACACTATCCCCTGTTAGATGTTCAGTGAAGGTATATGCAAGGGGAAACTGGATCACACCATGTCACCATAGCATAAGTTGCAGAATTTTCCTTTGCCAGTGGACAAAGGCTCGGGGATTTGCAGGCACCAATGACCAGTTGGTTAGCAACACTGGCAAACCATGCTTCCTTTGCCCAGAAGAAAATACTGCTACCAGTATTGACCCAATAGAAATAATTGTTCAGGTACCTTCAGTGAGCAAACACTGATGGAATCTTGTGAGAAAATTGCACAGGGTTAAAGTCTAAATAGGATAACTTCCAAATGCTAATGTCTTTCCTCAGGCATGCTTATGGTATACAGTGTACCGTGAAAGAGTGCTGAAATGGAGTCCTTATTCTGTAATTCTAAGATCAAATCCTTACTGATAGTGCCTGCTTGAAGAAGAGTTTGAAACATATTGGCATTCCATATCTCCATTAATCTTCACTCCCTAGTAACGTCTACCCTAATACGTTGCCTTAATCGGATGGAAAATTAGCACCTGAATAAAGTCCCAATGAAAGTAGGGGTTGATGATTTATTACCAAACTCAACTTTCTGTAACTTCTCTAGGTCTCTGGATTTATCAAATTCCTTATAGACAAGCAGAAAACATCCGTGCCTATTTTTGTTTGACAGTGTGCATTGGGTGAAACACACCCTCCGCCAATGATTCATGAAGGTGAAACTAAAGCTTTGTGCAAGAACATCTAGCCATCTGGATTTGGTGAAGAGAAGTACTTAGTCAAGAGAGCATCCTCCAGTGAGCTCATCCTTGCATCCTTTCCTTCGTCACTCAGAGAAACATCTGATCCACAGCCCCATAATGTCCTTTTGGGTTGGTTTTTATGAAGATGCATGTCCCTAGCAGGGCCTTCCACATGCTGCTTGGCTTGGTTCCTTCTG